>NC_042997.1:6604254-6634254 GCF_006345805.1 Octopus sinensis | reverse complement strand
TATATGTTATGCTTTGTAGTAAAAAATAAGCTAAATATGTGGTCCAATGGTTGTGTTTGTTAATCTGAGGTTTTCTCCGTTTTCTGATTACTTATATATCCCTCGCTGCAGACTCAGCTGGGAACTTGGAACGTAACGGATGACCAATTATAAAATTCATTTAGATCAACAGTGAAATAAACCCTCCATATTCCCCCCTCTCTCTCTATCTAGCTAACTATATATAGATACATGTATACCTATGCACTCCTACACGTGTTATATTTGATTAAAAGTCATGCATCATTTACAATATGCATGATCTTTGTATATGCAAGTATCATCGAATACTTATCAAAGAAACGATACTGACCTTAGAACATTATGTCACAGTAACGTAATGCTTAGTGTAAATGGTAAGAGCTAAAATACAATATTGGTTTCAAATTTCAACACCAGGCTACTAATTATTGAAGAGTGTACAGTTCGATGTCGATGCTCCCTGTACTATACTTATTTATCAATACTGAATGATTAAAAGGTCAACCCGGGCAAGAGAACGGAAAATCGGGAGTGATGCTATGTACTTTGCTGGCGCAGTAACGATACTGCTAGATCACCACCTTTCACTGATGTAATATATCAAAATATTACACAATATTTTTGTAGTATTCTAAAAGTCGATCTGTAAAGTACAAGACAATGGTTATACAATGTGTGTGTGTGTATGTGTGTATTCAATCGTTAAACGGTTGCGAAATTTTGAACTTTAGAGAATCATGCTTGCATAGATACACACACACACACACACACACACACACACACACACCACACACACACACACACATACACACACACAAACAAATATATATATATATATATACCTTTTTATTAAAGGGGTGGCAATACGAGCAACAACCAGAGGAACATCAAGAAATACAAAGATAGACGAAGCACATACAAATCTTATATACTAATTTATATCTAAATTTACCATCATTTTTTTCCATTTTAATGCATATGTTTTAATATAAGGGAAGTAACTCTCTAGAAATGTCTACGATGAGTCAACGATTTAAAAAAAATTACCATCATATTTTTTCCATTTTTAATGCATTTTTTTGCTATTTTGGGGCTATAACTCTCTAAAAATGCTTTATAGTTATTTCCCTTACAAACCCGAGCAACGCCGAGCGATACTGCCAGTATACAAATAAAAATATAAATATAAATTTTGCATATAACACGTTTAAAACTGTTTTATCTCGTTACGAGATATGTAATTATTAAAATAATAGCTATTAGTCGAGGATTCGAGACAGAATATATGAATGGGAGAATTTATAAAATTGAAATAAAATAAAATAAAATAAATTAAGTGCTGAAGTGAAATGGTCCAGATGGCGCTGTCTGCATACAATTTACTATGGTGGCTGGACCGTATTGTATGCGTATATAAAGTTCCATTCAGTATCGAAGAAAACATTCCTGGGAGTATGTAAATGGCGTGTTCTGGGAATAGCCGGTATGTGATTGTATATTTGTTCATGTTTTATATGTGTTGTATAAGACATCCTGATAAGGGAGTGCCAATTTTAAGTACTGATATGTCTAATATTAATTGGCACATACCTGAAACGGCCCGTTGATGGACTTCTGTATATCTTATATTGTTGTAATCTTGTATACGTATTATATTCTATGTACTATTCCCTGGAATTTTATTCGTATTTTGATATGCCATATTTCTATTTAATTATCATTATATTTATTTCTCTTTTATTCTATCAGTTTTAAGCGTGTTATATGCAAAATTTTTAGTAAGTATTTTCATTTGTATATGATACTTATATATTACTGAATTAAATGTTTTTTTAAATGTCGGACTGTTCAGATATAAATTAGTATATAAGATTTGTATGTGTTTGGTTTATCTTTGAATTTTGTGATGTTCCTGTGGTTGTTGCTCGCATTGCATCCTCTTGGACAAGAAAGTGTATACAGCTCATTGGAGCACTTCTATTTCCAGTCCGTTGTATATCTTGAGCCTTGTTGTCACTCAAGATAAAACTTTATATTTTGTAATGTATATATATATATATATCTTTTTCTCTATCGCCACTCCTCGCACCACCCCCTTTGACACTAGCGCCCACCTGAACTCTCTCAACCTCCACCGAGGTAGGGGGACTTTAGCGCTCACTTGGAGAAACTATGGTTTAGAACAACCTCAAACGTATAGAAATATATCAGTGAGAGAGGGAGAGAGAGAGAGACAAAAACAAAACACGGGAAGGTGTAATTGAATGGGGGAGTTGTGTCAAAAACAATAAAAGAGTTAAAATAGTGCTCAGAAGTAAGGATTAGTTTTTAGGTTGAGCTAATTGGTATAAAAGTAGTAGAGCTGATTGCCTAAGGATAACCAAATCATTTAAAAGTAAAAAAAAATCTATAGAAATATAGAAATCAAAAGTTAATAAACATTAATTTAATTGATGTTTTTATTTACTCATACATTTATTTTTTACACCTAAACATTTCTATTACTGTGTTATAATGCTTAATGAATCCCTTTTGTATTTATATTACTTGTTTAATTCAGAACTTGTATTTAGTTTTTTCCATACTTACCTACTTGATTTCGGATACTTTCGGTGTGTATGAGGGCAGTGTGAAAAGGCTGTATGTGAAAAGATATTACCAGAAATGAAATTTATTGAGAGCTGTGTATAAAGGAAATCTTCCAAAATACCAATAATTTTTACTTTCTCCCACAAAAACATATATAACTATAACTAATATATGCCCATCTAGAGCGACTAATCCTAAACTGACCGAAAATTATAAACTGACCAAAAGGGAATTGAACACGACATCACTCCCTACATGTCTCCGTACGAACCCAATTCCTCCATATGGCCCACTAGACAATTTCACCCACTTTTAAAATGTGGATAATTTTATTCTAGTATATACATTTTATAAATTTTAAAACAAACACGAAAACCTTAAATTACGGAGAGGCGTGAGAATATAGGCCTGTATATGATAATTATAATTATATTTTATATATACTAATAATAAATGCTCTATTTATAGCATATATACATATATATACATGTACATGCATACGTATATATGCAATATATATATATATATATATATATATATATATATATATATATTTGTAAAAAATGAAGTTTGAAAATGCTGCTATATTATACAATTTTAAATTTTTATATATACATTATAACATGTTTCAGTTCCTGAATATATATATATATATATATATATAGATAGATAGATAATTGCGTGTGTGTGTGAATGTGCTGTGTATGTATTTATGCACGCATGTATGTATGTAATTATATAGATGTACACACAAATATACACATCCTCTATCTGACTATAGATCTCTCTCTGTCTCGTTGACTTTCCACTCTGACTGAGGTCCTGTTTACGCATTCGGATCATAGAATTGGGAAAATATTTATATGTTCTAATCAGATTTATGTTAGAGTTGTTATTTAGCTGGGCTTCTAAAAATATCATTTTCAATGAATTTCACAAGAAATACATCGGATGGAGCATTCTTGCACGTATTAAGAGGATCGCTTTTTCGTTCCAATTTCGACTTTCTTTCAATATTGTCTTTCAAATACACAGTACATATTATGATTACTTGTAATGAACTGACAGATCAGATATTTTAAAAGAACCGAAGAAAAGTATTTTCATAATCAAATATACTTAGATAGATTTTGAAGAATTATTTTCCGTGAGATTTATAAATTTCTTTATGCCTGCTAAATACCATTATTTATTTAAACCGAAGTATTTTATTCACATACAGTAGTGATCGAACTGAAATATGGCAGTAAACATTATCATATGAATTCCAGAATATTTTTCTGGCTTCATATGATAATATTTTGTTGATATGGGCGTTACTAGGATTCGTATATTCAGAGATCTGAAGCGAAATATTAATTTCAATTTTGGAGATATCCATACCACGTAAGGAATATAAAATACATATAATCAAGTAATACGTTTGTTATGCTGTTCTTTATTTTACGAAGTCAGTTTAATTTTTGTATTTTAAACTTGCTTTTATGTTTAAAATCGTTAACAATAGTCATATTGTGTGTATTATCTCAAGACTTAGGAGAATGTTTCTATTCAGAATCTCACAAAACGCCATGTTTTTGCAAAGATACGATTGAAATGCCTATATACACTCTTTACCAGATAAAATAAATCTGCTTCGAATGATTCTATTTCATTAAAAGATGAAGAAATTATTCTCTGAATTTAAACTAAAATTAGAAATCTATCTTTGTTGGTGGTGTCATGACAAAAAAAAATCTCATTCTTTGAAAAGTCCTACGAATTGAAGATTTTAAGCAATCCATTTAGTCCTTAGGCAAAAGAGTGTTAGCAAACGTATCAGTGGATACTGTTTCATGTATAAATGTTTTGTAAACTTATGGACAAGTTTGCAGGGGAATATAATTGTGTTACCAGGCCACGTTGCCAAATATGCATTAGGCACCACTTTATAAAATTTATCTGTCTGCCCATCCTTCTCTCTCTCTCTCTCTCTCTCTATATATATATATATATATATATATATATATATATATAATATATATATATATATATGTATGTATCTTTCTATAATTCTATCTATCTATCAATCTATCTGTCTATCTATCTACCTACCTACCTCCCTAGCTATCTACCTTACAACTTACCTACTTATCTACGTATATTTATATTTGCTTGACAGTCTGTCTATCTGTAATTACATACGCAAGAGTGTGTGCTATTGTGCAAATAGATAACTATATGGATAATTGCGTTGGACTGTATTGCCTTGTATTTATTTAACATAAATCTGTTTCAATGACATTATTTAAAATTTTTTTTTCAGGTTTGAGGATCATTACCACAAATAATCGCCTTCCTATTTATGCATTGGTAAGTAAATCACTCAGAGGTTTTATTTTTGTTTTAATTTTGTATATTGGTGGTTGAGTTTAATTTCAAATTCTCAGACATATTGAAAAGATAAATCTATGTGTTTGCAGGGGAACACAGTGTTGGTGCATTAATCATCAGAAAATAATTATTAACTAATTAATACTGACTAATTCCTGGCACAGAATTTTTAAAACTTATGCATTAGTCGATATACGTTGCAACAAAGTCCCGTGTCAGACCTAACATTTAATGTGTGACATTCCTTTATAAATTTAATATGTCTAGGATTAAAATGTATAAAACATCTTTACGAAAATTTGCATTCTTAAACCATCCACTTTCACCTGTTACAAAGATACATTAATTTGTTTTGATGATTGTCTGTCAGTTGCTGTATCCAATCAATAAGAAAATATTGCAAATTTTCATGGCCAATATATAATATATATAAAAGTTCAAAATACAAAAAAATCGTATTTTGATATACTGTCCATTTTATTATGGTTGCATATGAGTTGGAAACTGGAGTAACTGAAAATATAACCACCCTAACTGGAACGGCTTTTTCAATGGATCGTAATTATGATGAAACATAATTATGAAGTTAAAGACAGTTATCTCCCTACTGAATGAAGGGCTAACGAAGGCTAATAAGAACTTGGTGATGGAACATTTCTCTTATCACTAACATAGCAGTAAATAACAGCTTAGAGAGCAAGTGACACATATGTATAGACACACTGATACATATATTCATGTGTATATATATATACACATATACATTTACATGAGCATATGTTATAAATACAGATACACACGTAAATACACAGAGGTAGATATGTGTATAAATGCGTATATCACAATGAGAAAAATGTAAGCAAATAATGAAATATAGGTTTAGCTGTTTCTGCAAAATACTGTGTAGGTATGTGTATTGAAATACCTTTTTGCAAACTCTCATTGCCTTCTTTCCTGTTTTTGTATAAGCTTTGCTGCTTGTCTTCCTGCCATTAAGTCACTCGTACCGAATTTAAAAAAAACATATTTACTGTGCATTTTCGTGTGTATCGTGACTGCACACTTAAGCTGATGTCCTTTAGACTGGCCGGTTACACGTCCAACTCCGACGGAAATAAAACTCAGGACTTAAAGGAATCTAAGAAGAATGATATATAATTTTTATTACATCTTGTAATGTGAAGGAAACGGAGAATTGCAAATTAATGTTTGATAAATATTGCATAAACTGCATGAAATGCATCTAACTATCATTGTGTAACAGGTGATAAGTTATCGAAGGCAGAGTGTTTTATAAAATTAACATAATTTTGTGATATATTATGGAGCAGACCGAGAAATCTGCATTTGCCACGCAACGGTATAGACATGTTTTGAATACAGCGCATCATGTAACACGGCATCATTCCAAATATGACGGCGGTATTCCGCAATGGCATCATTTGGTAGCTGTTGCAGCAAATGGTCATCATAGTTATAATTTTTTAACTTGAAGTAAAAAGGTAGTCTTTGGTCATGTTTTTTATGAAATGGGTGGTTATGAAAAAACAGGATTTGGGGTTGTGATGCGCTGTATTGATAAACACTCTGGTGGCTTTTATTGATGTTTAAAATAAGTCTTGGAGGGGAAGAAGACAAGATTATTTTACGCTTCATACGGTGTTGCTGATAAGAAAAAAACGGCTCGTACTGTCGTGAATAGCAAGTTGGCTCGGCCACAGGAGAGAAAAAAATTGAACGTTACTGCCTGTGAATAAGTGAACAAATGAAGAATTACCCACTTAGATTTCTAAGTGGACGTGTCATACATTACACGGTGGGCATTAAAAATAATTGTGAAATTCTCAGGGTGTTCTATTTCAGTAAACTTACTTAGCCTCTCCGGTAGTATACTGATATCTGTAAAAGATTAGTTTAACATATTTATACTTACAACAGATATTGAATGAGACATTAAATGTCGAAAGGACTTCAATTTTCAATTGCAACTCGTTATTATATTTCTTTTACACTCTCTTCCAGGGAAGTTTTGTGTAACCTGTATGTCTTTCAATATATGCTCATTTAAATCGAGATATATTAGTAGGAATAATTCTATTCTTATATTAGACACATTTTGAATGTATTACTCGACATTCCCCAAAATTTGAGGGAACTCAATCTTGAAATTGATAACATGTATACTTCACTTTCTTTCCCACATATATAATATTAAAACAATATACGTTGGGAAAAGGTTGTACACAATATTATGTTCAATATCGATGAATATCATATACGCTAGTCATAATTTTTAAGTACCGTTCAACAAATTGTACAAATCAATATACATAAGAAAATCAATGGGGTATGTGTCAATATATAATTGAAATTTTCTTTATAAAAATGTTATCAAAGTACACTAAAGAGCATAGCATATCAGATAGATTATATCTAAACTATAAAATTGTTTTTTCTTTTCATTAAGCACAACAGCCAATAGGCAATATTTACCAGTAATATATTAGAGTAGATTTCACCCACGATATCTGTCTGATTTTCCAACTCCCTTTAGTTACATAGGAAAGAATTTTTGCTTGCATACGTTACAATGTCAGTAGTTAATTTGGGAAAGATCAATAGGTGAATAAAATTCATTTGATTTTGTTGTTGATGAAAGTCGTTAAATTATATCGTTTTATCTCCAAACATTAGAATAATGGAAAAATTAGATACATCAAAACAATTATAGCCTTAGAATCTTCACTATTTTGAGAACATTAAAATTTATATTGCACATATGTATTAGATAGAAGTTAGATATCAATAGAATGTGCTCATATATCATGCAACTGTCGACAAAGTCATCTACGTGATACTCATCTACCATCATAAAACAAATTTTAGTGTTGACCAATAAACGCATTCGTACTCGAATTATACAGATTGTAAACTTATTTACGTGTTAAACTGGTAAGTGTATATTTCGGGTTTTCTGGATGACAAGTATTAGTCATATATTGTATTTGCATATATGTATGTATCAGTGATTAATTGTGTTTTTATACTGGTACATTTACCAGTGTGCATAAAAAGAAAACGAATCACAGTATCCAGTCCAACAAGAAAAGTATTTTAAATGGTGAAAACGCCTCAACTGGATTATGGCTGGGAAATAACAATTTATTTTTAATACCCATCTACATTTTCAACCAGGGCCTCAAGACGGCTCCGGAACCTGGTGCATGCTTTCCTCCTTATGTGCCAGGGAAAGTTTTTAAACACTTCCTTGAATTTAGCCACGAGACTGGCCTTGTTATTGCAGACAGGACACTTTGTGTCATTGCCGCCGCGCTCCACTAATAGAACTCTGTGGGATTAAAACGCTGGGAACTAGGAGGCTAATGAAGACCTGGAAAGTATCCGACAATAACTGGAGAGAGAGCAAGTCTCTGATGCGAAACCTATGGCCTTCCAGAAGCAACTCTCACTAGCCAATGTTTGACCATGGTCTCCAGCAGCTTCTCAAAGCTGCCTCAATTGTATTTAAAACCCTGTTCGAAGATGCAGGGTGGAATGAAATCACACTCCCCAGAGCAACACTTAAAGACCACACTTTCGGGAAAGATGGTTTTCATGATGAACATGTCACGTCTTACAACATTTACTGTATTCAGTGAGCATTGAGCAGGAGTCATGGTGTCGGAAATTTGATACCAGTCGCAAATAATCATGATCCTGATAATAATTGTCCACTATTCAGATGCTTTCTCATCCTTCTTCCCCGCTAACTTTTTCTCACACACGACCATCATCCATCTGCTTTTTCCTCGCGTAATTATCTTTCTTTTCCTTCAGGCGTGTCGTATAGACTGCACGTATCCTACCGCTCCCTCCCTTTTCTATATTTTCTCTTGACAAAGAAAATATTCCTCTAGCGTTCGTTATTTTACATTCCTCTGGTCTAACGAACCTTCATGTTTGTGTGCTCAGTTTCCTTCTAAGTCTCAACTGTCCTGTTTTGTTACCAAATTTGACCCTCCGCAACTTCCAAATTTTATTTTGGAATTTGCGGAGCAAGTGCCTTCAAAGACACATAATATCGATAAGTGCTCGAAATGAGGAGTAGATTGACAGCCGGCAACTGATGAAGGTTGTTCTTTATGTTACTTGTGCTGTTTTCCATTTGCTTCTCTCGTTGTTTGCGTCTTTTTATCATTTGTTTTCGTATATCATGCTGTGTACGTTGTGTGATGTCCATTAACCACACACACACACAACACACACACACACACACATACACACATACACACACATATATATATATATACAGGGAGGGGGAGAGAGAAAGACAAACAGACAGACATAAAGTGGAAATTATAGCTAGTTACATACATATACATATATATATTTTATAAACTGACACATTCATAATATTTATATATAACTATATAAATATATGCATATAATTATGTGCTACTTCTAGTTGTTCTCGCTGGATTAAATATCAGAACTTAATCATAGTCCTACAGAAGCATTGTGCTTTTCCATCAGACCGACTGTCGTTTCATTCGATTTTACTTCTGAGACAATACATTTTAAAATGTATTATACTGAGTAGTGCAATATAGAGCATTGTTCAATTCGTTTCATCACGTCAAGTATATACTGCACACGAATATTACAATGCATTTCGTGTTACCCATGTTTCTCATATTGCACTTCGAGCAGAAAAGTGGGAATCTAAATGTTTAGGCAATTTTAGTTATGTGACACAAGTAATAGACTTTGCATAACGTGTGTGAAAAGAAATATGACCACGTTATAAATAGTGATAGCATATTTCTTTAAAAATTCTGACATGGCGCATTTATAAATATAAAAATTATTGACTTTGACTTCTGAATGTTAATATTCTAAAATTTTGCAGTGCAAAAACATTAAAATATCAATTATTTGCAAATATGTTTGCTATATTTGTATTTTTAAGACAAATATATCTGTTTAGCAGTCTGCTTTAATCTAATAAATTATATTCAGTGCAGGCTTGCGAATGCAAGTATATGAGACAAGAAAAGTCCCCGTGAGACATTGCATAGCATAAAATATCAAAAATCATAAGTTAAAGAAGCACTTTATGCCGTAACCTAATTCCATGCGTGGCAAGAGATAACAGGGAAATTAAAAACAACACAAGAGAAAAAATCAACAAAAATAAATAGTTATATTTATTGAGTTCAATTTGGCTGATCTATTCTCGACAAAGCAAATTACCTTTATATTGACTTTAATTTTCTTCTTTAAATAACATCACAAAGGCAGTCTGCAAACCGAAAGAATTTTATTGATTTTTATCAATTTAGTTTGGAATATGTATTGATGCATATGCATGTTTGCTTTCTAAGAAACAAATTTAAAGAGTCGTATTATTATCGTTACGAAAACATTTACAAAATAAAAAAAAACACTAATAATTTCAAAGCATTTCTACTTCTTTAAAGAAGCACGAATCACGCAAAAGTAAGAGGCTTTTCAATCGAGTTAAAAAGTTTCTTTGTATGAAACCTATTTCAGTGTCACAAACACGATGCCAAATATGTAAAAGAAACTATGACAAATATACATACATATTCATGCACATACATTCTTAAAAATATTGAAAGGAAATATATTTTCATATGCTCACTGAGAAATACAAACACGCACAAGGCATTTTCTCATGTAAATGTACATATACACACGTACATACACACATCACACACACACACACATATATATATATATATATATATATATATATATATATATATATATATATAATATATATATATATATATAAATCCAACACACATTATAAGAGCGCCTGCGTGTTTGTTGGCGTGTTTGTTTCTCGTTGGTAACCGACATTTTAAGCACATATTCAGAATATAGTTGACTTTTTATTGGGAAATGGTATTTTCAGATAGCCGTGGAAAGTGTATATGCCCATTTGTGAGTTCTACTATTTATTGAACTTGGAGAAATTTTGAAACAGCCCAAATATATCTTTATTTTAAATTTCGTTTTGTGGACTTCTCAGGTAAGATCATTCGTAAATATATATGATTTTTCAATTCAAAAGTGTGAAGTGCGTATTTATGTAAGAAACCAATTTTAGTGTCACAAACTCAGTGCGGTCACATGATGATCAATAAATATCTGCCACATGTCTCTCAAATCACGTTCTTAAAAGAAAAAGAAACATACAAATATCCGAAATAAAACGTTGAATGAATGTTGTGGTATATTTTACTGTAAGTCGATTTTTAAGCTGATAATATGAACTAAACAAAGCCAGCAGCAAAAGCAGATCATGGAAACAGCAGAGGGGCAAGCATTTCAAAATTGGTTTTTAGAGTATGATTCAATTTTTCGTCAGAGTTACTAGGCAATGAAAAGTTAGAGAAAATATATATCATGATAGAGTATTGAGGAGTGTGTTTATATTGCACAAGAAGCTTAAAATATCTATCAACATATTAAAATAGCTGTCAATATATATTTAAAGAGCTGAAACACTTCACTATCGTTAAGTTTTTATAAACCGTAGAAATATTTCCTGAAATGTCTTAACTGACACTGATTATTATATACACATGCTGTGACTTATTGTGCGAAAATAAAAATACGCACTTTGTTCGATTCCAGTTTGTCAGTAGAAGGCAGGAGACTCGTTATGGCATTGCTGATGCTATTGGAAGAACAACTTTGTGAATGGAAGCTGATTATTCCTGTAATAAAGGATGAAAATCTGAAGTGGAATAATCTTAAATTAGTGAAGCTAAAATTCCTCAAGTTTAGAAGAAACTAATTTGTAGCAGTAACAGTGTAAAAAAAAATGGTTTCTCCATTGAACGAAGTAGGTGGTTGTTTCGGCATAAATAATTTCTCAGAATATCATAACGCACTTCCAGGTTCTCCGCTGGCTACAGAACTGTTCTATCTCACTCTCTCCCCATCTCTCTCCCTCCTTCTAACTAAGATATTCTATCATTTGAGAACGAATTTTATTTTTCTGTAGTTCCAGGTGTATTTAATTGAAAGGCAGAAACAATATCACTTGCTTCTCTAGTCTAGAGATGGGAATCTCTCTTGTATGTCAGATTAATTGTGTTTCCTGGTATCCACTTATAATTTCTTAATACAGCTTGTATTTGTTATACCTGAGATAAATTGTGCTCCCCGAAATCCCCATATAATTCCTCAATACAGCATCACTGAATGCAACTGCTTCACATATTTCAGGTTTCAGACTTCTTAAAATGTGTAGATTCGAGTGATTCGATTTTTACAAACCAGCTGTTGATTGGGGAAAAGTGGATGTGATTCTTAAAGTATGAGGCACTGTTTAATATAAAGCTGCCAGGTAAAATCTTTACTCTTTTCGCATTTCTGTTGAATATTTTAACACATGCAAGTATCAACAGGAAATGATTGCTGTGTTCCCACAAAACAGATAATTGATTCTGTCGTACACAATCTTTCTGTGTGTACGGCATTTGCATATGAATTAATTTGTTTGATTATATCGGGGATAAAAGTAATTGAAACTTGAACAGGCAAATAAAATAAAGTCCAGATTTGTTGCTGCCTGGTGAAGGAGGAATTCTGTACAAACAATCAGTTTGCTTGTGAATTATAGAAGTGTTGTATTTTGGGGGAATTAGTAAAGGTTAAATCAATAGAATGGTGAGATGTAGAGATGTATTTCAAATATGTGATATGGTCGTTTTTTATCTACGAATATGAACAGACATTTGAAGGAAATAGATCGTGGTCGTTGTCTAGATATTTAAAAGTATAAATATGGTCACATTGTATACATATAAGGTCATTGAGTATTCAAGATTTTCTTACGTTTATTCGAAACTGTCCCAGTTTATAAGTTCGCTATTAATTACCCCCACCCCGCTTTAGTTAAATTTACAACTGGAATGAAGTAATATCAACGGAAACTAGGTGCTGTTAAACTGATTTAATGTCATTAAATTATTAGTTTCATCTATAGTATCAGATTCAATAGGCAATGAACTAATGGAGGTGCGAGATATTATAGTTCAGTGACGAATTAAACGTTCAATTCAATCACTAGATATTTCTAGGTATATTCGATATAAAGAGAACAACAATTGCAAATTGGTCCCTTACAAAACGCTTCAAGGTTTTACAACAGTTATGGAAAATCCCTTCAGTTTACGGAGTACAGTAAGAAAAGTACTATAAAATCGCACCGAAGCGAGAGTGCTTGTTGGTGGTCAGCCAAAGTGTAAGTATCTTGCAACGTCTTGTAAATGGTCACTTAAGAAAGTGGTATCTCTGAACTTCTTGAGAAAAAGTAATTACACACCCGACAGCCTTCAAGGGAGAAAGCTGTCTAAAATATGAAATTCTCTAAACTTTTCAAACTTTTGGACGTTTAATTTTAAACGAAAGATGGGTTAATAATTTTATCTAAGAACTGAAGCAATGTTTTTGACAGGCTTTCAGGCTGTATTCATCTTCTGAAATTCCTTAAAAATATTTTGGTAGAAGACAGTTATTCTATGTAACACGCAGTATTTACCTGGTACATCGAAGTAGAGAAGCAATCTTTTTAAACAGAAAGCCGAGATTGGGCAAATATTGTGCATATAATGTGAATATGCGTCTGTTCTCACTAATGTACTTGATAGTCTTTTAAGGTACGTGGCTCACAATCATACGGTTGTGAGTCCAATACCAGGCGGCACATTGTGTCTATGAGCTAGACACTTTATTTCACGTTGCTCCAATCCACTCAACTGGCGAAAAAGGAGTAAAATCTGTATTTCAAAGGGCTAGCTTTGTCACATTCTATGTATCGCTGAATCTCCTAGAGAACTACACTAAAGGTACACATGTTTTTGGAGTGCTCAGTCAAATGCACGTCAGTTCCACGAGCAGGCTGTTCCATTGATCGAATCAACTGCAACAATCGTCGTCGAACCCGCCGGACTGCCTGTAGCTGATGATCTATAGAGATTTTATTTATTTTCTTCAAATATATATATTCTCCTTGTCCTGTCTTTTGCTGTTTATATTTTGTACTGTCTTTACTGTCCTGTTTTTGTTACCAATTTTACCCTTCCGCAAAATAAATCTCAAATTTTATTTAATTTGCTTTTGCGGGAAGGATTGTTTCAACGAAATCGTGTCTCACCTTTACCTTCGAAATGCGGGGTAGATGAAACAGAGGCGGCTGAAGAAGGGAAATTTTCCTCTTGTTGTATGTCTTCTACTCTGTTTTTCGTTGTCTAAGAAAAATGTCCATTTCCTTGGTTTTGTGTTTATGTTTTCGTTTCTCATTGTGTTCAACGTTCTTTTGGTGTCCTGTACCCATATATGCATGTATATATACATATAGATGTAGGTACGTACAAATATGTATGTATATATGCATATGCTTTATTTATTCATTTGTTATTATATATATATATATATATATATATATATATATATATATATATATATATATATATAATAACTCTGCAAAACATTAGGATGCGTGTCAACATCAATATAATTGTGAACCTCTTGTACTCTTTCGAAGTTGCAGAAACGCGGACGTCTATCAGATTCAGTCTTAAGATATTTCAATGTTGTTAAGTACAAGGTACGCATCAAAAAAGGAAACATGATTCGTATAAGCAAAAGTTTGAATGAAGCACAATTTGTTACAGACAAAAATAAGAATTTCAGTTATAACATTAAAGGGGTACACAATTAGAAATTAACTAGATTTAAGAGGAGGATTAGCTAATATTCTTCAAAATATATCTTTCTTGCTAGTTGTATAGTGTGAAGTGAACGAACAGGGATAACAGAGAGGAAATCATCACACCGGATGAGGAAGCAACAAATCGATCGCACTTTAATCTGAAACATGCCTGGAAAAAAATTACCTATCCGATAAAGAATACTATGCTTCATATGATTCCGCTAGCTATAATGTCTTGGTGAGACAGCGTTGATTCCGACTCATGTAGCTTGTAAATGGTTAACTATTTGTCTGCCATCGTTGGTGAAATGACAAAAGAAAAAATACTCAAGAACAAATATATCACTGGCTGCGTCATGACCGATATAGTTCAGGTTTCTTTTGTATTATTATCTATGATTTTAGTGCATTGCAATATCAATTGATATACGCCTAGATTTTGTTTGAGCATGTAGTTAGTAAGAATTCATATTGTAAGCAAATACAAGAAAATGTTTTATGAATTACACCTGTACGTGTCGAGTTGTTTTCTTTTATTTTTCAAGCGTATACTTGTTAGTGAAACTGAAAGAAAATCATCAATGTATAGGAATGTCACGTGCAACTTAATTTCCTTACACCTTTCTGCCTTCGCTATTGGGTTCGTGATTTCAGCAACTTAATCCAAGTATAATTTGTGCTAATTCAAGTTACAAGATTATTTAGATTTCATGTTCGCAAATTGTCCATTTGCAAGAAGATGTTAACGTGCTTCTAGTATATTTCTGCGGTGGCAATTGATATATTCGTTCTGTTTCACAGGTGTTTCACCTACAAACTTTCATTCACTATAAATTGTTTAACAATTTTCAAATGAGTATAGGTCGCGGACAGAAAAGATTGAAAATACTGAAAATATTTATAATTACAAGTCACTCTGTATTTATGAATTGTATGATATTCCTTTAATAATACAGTGCTTACGAATTGACACAGTTATTTGTTCTTTTCTCCAAGATTAACAATTATCTCTATATATATATATCTACACACTCAACACGCGCGCACAACTTCACAGACACACACACACACACACACACACAACACACACACACACACACACACACATCTGCTTCCCCATATTGTGTGTGTGTGTGTGTGTATGTGTGTCCTTTTCCTTTCCTCTCCTCAGTGTTTTCATTCGCTTCTTGAGAAGAGCGAACATTCGAAACTTCAAAAGATTTTACATCTCTCAAGAGCGTATATATATGTAGCTGACCGATCGCAGATACTTTTCAGATCTAATATCTCCACAACCGTCCTGAATTCCGGATTTGAAATTTTCAGCGGATGTAATCATAAAGAGAGTTTTCTGTTGGCAAATTGGAAAATAGCACTTTCTCCGAATCTAGAAGCTGTACCGCACATTCTAGACTCCTATCCGTTCAGGCTCTTGGCTTTACGGTCAGTTCTCTCATTCTCCCCCTTTTTATCTTTCCTTTATCCTTTTTCTTTTTCTAGTGTTCTCACGCTTCCACATTTTACATTTACCTCCCCTTTTCTCTCAATTTTTCTTTTTCTATCGTCCTAGTTTAGCATGCCATATGAGTATGAAAGCACAATATGTGTTATAAAATACATTCTGCGTCATTTGTATCGCATGAAACTATTAGAACCGCATAAAAATATATTGCGATCATTAACCAATATTTATCTTCATTTTTGTTGATCTTATCTCAGCGAAAGTGTGTGTATATATATATATATATATATATATATATATATATATATATATGTGTGTGTGTGTGGTGTGTGTGTGTGTGTGTGGTGTGTGTGTGTGTGCGTGTAAGATCCAAGGATCGAGGTGTAGGAAGATGCTTAGCTTCAAGCAACCCGTAGTAAATATTAAAAAATAACAAATTTCAGGAACAATAGTTGAGTCAGAAGGATGTGGATTTTTTCCTATCGAATTATGTCGAGCTCGAAAAAGTTCGTTTTATATTTCACTACAGACAAACCGGGTATGTGAATAAGAATACAAGAGTAAAGGAATGGAATAAGCGCATGTTTCATAGCGATCGAATCCTCGGAAGT
The DNA here is from genome assembly GCF_006345805.1 of Octopus sinensis. NCBI lineage: Eukaryota > Metazoa > Mollusca > Cephalopoda > Octopoda > Octopodidae > Octopus > Octopus sinensis. Next base: position 6,617,444 of record NC_042997.1, on the reverse strand, counting down.
GGTAACTGTATCAGTGACGTGTATACTGCAGGCTACTCGTCAGGCCATACATATATGTGTATGCATGTATAAATAAATAAATGCATTGTAAATAAACGACAGATATAAAATGTATACTTATGTGAGGGTGCAATTGGACGGGAGACATACACAGATGGCCCCCTAATTCGTCATCAGTTATCAACCAAAATGGTAATACTAAATTTCGCACCATTAATGAGAAGACAGAGAACTTCCCATATTGGTGGCGCATGTGAGAATCGCAGATGGTTGCCTCAAGCAAACAAACAAAAACAAATACAGTCGACATATGAAAGTAAACAAAATGTAATTTAAGGCGATTGACAGAAGATGAAATAAATAGGAAACGAGCAAAATACAGCCTTAAGGCCAAAAAAAGGAAATAAGAATAATGAGTAACGCTTGGAAGAAATACTAAAAGATATGGAAATAGCAAGCCCGAATAGCTGATTGGTCGGTTTTCAAAAAAGAGAGAAAAAAAGCTGGCCACGAGTTACATGTCAATAGCAGGTAGATTAGAAAGCGACAGAGAGAAAATAGAGGGAACATAAGTGAAGAAATGAAGAGGGGAAAGAGAAGGGCTACAAATGCAAGTGTATGTCTCCCGTGCTGTTGTACTTTATTTATACGCATACGTTTTTATCTGTCATTGTTTATCTAGAATGCATTTTTAAAATTATGTATATATATATATATATATATATATATATATAGTCGCAGGAGTGGTTGTGTGGTAAGTAAGCCCAGTACTTATTCTATCGGTCTCTTTTGCCGAACCGCTAAGTGACGGGGACGTAAACACACCAGCATCGTTTGTCAAGCAATGCTAGCTGGACAAATACAGACACACACACACACACACACACACACACACACACACACACACACACATATATATATATATATATATATATATATATATATATATATATATATATATATATATATGTATATATATATATATATATATACACATATATACGACGGGCTTCTTTCAGTTTCAGTCTAGCAAATCCACTCACAAGGCTTTGGTTGGCCCGAGGCTATAGTAGAAGACACCTGCCCAAGATGCCACGCAGTGGGACTGAACCCGGAACCATGTGGTTGGTAAGCAAGCTACTTACCACGCAGCCACTCCTGAAAACAAATAATCGAAGGCAAAATTGGTTTCCTCCGATGTTATCAATCTTTACTCCAATATCCCACATTACTATGGAACAAAAGTAATGAAATTCTGGTTAGAAAAGTACCCCGAAGTACTTCTGAAACGCATAAATCAGGTCTTTATTATTGAATGTTTAAAATGTATACTCCAGAAAAATTATTTCCTATTTGATGACACCAACTATCCTCAAAAATGCGGAATTGCGATGGGAATGATAGCAGCCCATGTCCTTGTGAACCTGATAAGGAGTTATTTTGAATGCCTCATATATGAAGTGTCACTGCAAAAATATGATTGTCCATTTCAACATTACATGAGAGAAAACTGGAAAAGATACCTGGATGACTGTTTTATCATTTGGGGGCGGGGGCCTATTGATAAATTCTTGGAATTCAAATCAACACTAAATTACATAAACTGTAGCATGCAATTCACAATGGAATATAGCAAATGGCAGCTCCCCTTTTTGGATATTATGAGAAAAGTCAACGACCAAATTATGACTGGCATAACTATCATGACCCAACGGAATCAAAACAATATCTCCTTTATCGCTAATGCCACCCGAAACAAACCAAAATAAGTATCCCCTTTAATTTGGCAAAAATGATTTGCACATTAGTGTCTGATAGAAATTTCGTCTTCAAAACCTCAGAAAAACACTAACAGAGAGGCAATATACACCCTCAGTAATAAACGATGGAATTAAGCATGCCAAGAAATTAGACATAAAACACAAAGGACAACACTACATAACACCACACCTTATCTCAAAACACTACTGTATATATCAACTCACAAATCTAGAAACGATGAGGTAAAATCTCTCTTTACTAACTAGAGACATAAACATGAACAACATCCTGAAAGTCCATAAATTCAAAGGCAACAAGCAACACAAATTGCTAAAGTGAATTTCAACAAATGCGAAGCCTTACAGAATAACCACGAAACCGACGGTGAAAAAATTTTCAAACAAGTAAAGAGGTTCGCAATAAAAACCAAATTCACTTGTGCCTCTGAGAACCTAATTTATAGAATAACCTGCTCGGGTTATGCGTGTGTATGTGTGTGTCTGTGTTTGTTTCCCCACCATCGCTTGACAACAGATGGTGTATTTACGTCCCCGTAACTTAGAGGTCGGCAAAAGTGACCGATAGAAAAATTACCATTTTTGAAAGAATGAATCTTAGCGTCGATTCGTTCAACTAAAGGCGGTGCTCCAGCATGGCCGCAGTCAAATGCTTGAAAAAATAAAAGAATGAAAGAATATACATATATTAAATTAATAATATACAAATGTATACAGTTATATTAAGGGAGCAAGAGAAAACGCGACCTCAATCTTAATAAAATTATATAAATTTTTATATATTATTATTAATTGAATGTATAAATTGCATATACATTTTTATTGCATGCTGACTACCTGATAAAAGTCATTATTCTTATCATTGTGTTATATATCACTTTCTGTTTATTCATGAGCTGCATGGCTTTGATGATTATTTTCAGAACATAGCACAGTATTTGTGTTTATATTTCACCATGCAGAAACAGCAGATGTATTGGGGACATAACTGCACTTCGATAGATTTGTTTATATTTTCAATGGTATGGTAACATTTTTTACAGATATATGAAGCTTTATCCACTCTGCTAATTCTAAAGATATTCTTCTTCTGATAGATGGACAGACGAAGTGCTGATTGTCTGCTTACACTGCTCTGATGTGAATTGACAATATTACATGTTATTAAATAATAGGTTGTCCTTAAATCCTCAGCCCCAACAAATCAAACAAATATGCATAATTTTTGTGTCCACCGATACGCCTGATGTAAAACTCAATCATTTGCCAATGGTTTATCAGCAAATGTAGCAAGGCAGTTTTGTAAATGTGATAGTAGTTTTTCAATAAAATAATGCCATTCACATTTTGTTACAAGATCAAGATCTATTCTTTGGCATACATCATTTTCCATATAACCCTCTTCAGAATTCTGAATCCGTTCTATGTTCAGCATGAGATCGTTCAATAAGTTCATTTATTAATTCTTTGATATTTTTGATTATGTGAAGTCTAAATTAACATAGATTTATTCGTTAGTTCGAATGTCTGCTTCTGGTACAAAGTTAATGAATTTCAATAGTCTATTAGAGCAGAATATTCTTTTAGCAAGCAGCCATCGATCTTTCACCAACATTCGAGAAACCTATTCCTTGCACGCAGATTAGTTGATGATTTCTCGATTCTAGCAATGGAATAATTTTTACATAAATGCAATGCTTTTCTATCAGATAATTAGCACTTAATACTGTCAAATTTTCATACATGTCAATAGAAAAGGGAAGCTGTATCCTGGGGGTGTGATGGGGACATATTCACTATTACACATATTTATTTACTTTGGTTCACGTTTGACATTCTTAACTGCCAGCCACGCATGATATTTTTATTAGATTCGTTACGTAATCCAATTACCATGAATTTTGAGCTTTCAGTTAAAATTAAATATCCTAAACAAAAAATGCATATTCTGTTGATGAAGCAACGAATCTGCCGGTGAATTTTGTATTAAACTGTATAAATATATATAAATGACAATACGTCGAAACACAGAATTCAACTTAATTCTTTAAAAAATATTAAAAAAAAAACAATATGAAAGCTTTGGTCTGCAGGCACACATGGTTCTATAGCATGTACCTTACTTTTGCAAATTATTGTAGTTACCTATGTAGCCTATGAGTAAAAAAAAATAAATATGCTCTTGACATGCCGAAACGGGACTAACAAACAAATAGATTTATGTAAAAGCTAGAGACAAAATCATTTACGCATATTCTCAGATAGTGCACGTTCCTTAACTGAAAAACTGCAAGAAAGCTAAATATAGTGCGTCGAAGAGAAAACGCTCCGCCGCACCAGGAATTGAATCTACAAATATACGATCGACAACCCAATACTGTCTTTATAATAATGCATTCGGTGCCATTGTTGAGTCGTAGTTTTCATGAATGTTGCCTAGAACTATAAATGTTATATGTTACAATATGATGCCAATACACACGGACATAACATCACGTCACACATATAAGTTGAGTCAAGCTCTGAGAGGTTTCCGTCATATAATCATATTAATCAGCAATAATAACAGCCAACTTTTGATTGCAGAGTTTGGGTAATTGTTGTTTATTGTCTTCTGAGAATACTGTGTATTAAAGATGTCGGATTAATGTATATATATATATATATATATATATATATATATATATATATATATATACACACACACACACACACACATATATATATATATATATATATATATATATATATATATATATATATATATATATGCATACTTACACACATACAACGCACAAAATCACACACACATAAATACATACCTACATCTGTAGTTTAAGCATATGTTAACGTCTCTTTTATGTGTGTACGCATGCATATATTTGTAACGTGAGTAATGTGGAGGAATAGAACAAATTTTGCTACAATGACAGTAGAAATAACAATTAGATTAATAATGTTATGGTAATAACAACAGTATATGTAAGACTAATATATGAGAAAATAGAAACTGTGTTAATGATAATAACTTCAATACAATAAAATGTTTACCGTAATGCAAGTATTACTAATAACAATATTAATAAAATAATAAAGGTTATGGTGATGATCAATTGAATATTTTGATATAATTTACTAGGGTACTTTGATAATGCGAACGGAAAGAAAACCATAACTCGATAGTGCACAATATATATGGATGGATGGTATTTGGCCTTGAGTAAAATGTTAAAAATGACGGTTAAATCTAGTAATATACACGTTTAGAGAATGCATCATTCAAAAAAAGGGTACGGCAGGTAAAGTCAGTGCTTCTTCTGAATGCAGGAAGAGATATCTGATAGAGTAAGAGTAAAGGACGGTAAACGAGAAAATCAAAAGAAACAAAACTGAAGGAATGAAATGATGCATAAATAACGAAGCAAAGGAGGGACGTGAATGGTTGATCTCTATAGAATTTCTATTGAAAAACTATAGAGATAAACTTAAGAGGGAGAAGATCGGACTGCCTACACAGAGTTAAACACAATATTGGTTCGTAAAACTCTAATATACTTGATATATGATATAGAGGAAGATTTAAGCCAACAGAAAATTTATGCTGTTCCGATTTTTGTATCAAATTTGCAAAGTTCTTGATGACAACTAATGTGCTGAAGTACATTTTGTATTTCGAGAACGTCGTCATTCCGATAATAAATACTGGCTGAACGGCGAAGAGGAGGCTGAAGACGTGGACAGTAACTTCTTCCCTCAAGTTGCATGTAGTATACTACATGCAACTTGAGTGAAGAAGTTACTCTCAGCACGCTGCTCTTAACCGATATCGTCCTACATGAAACATTTTCCATGCGAGGTAGCATTTAAACATTTCAGATGCTCTGCTGCCAAATTAGCAAAATGAATGGTCATTAATACACATAATGTTAATCAAAATAAGTTGCAAGAATGAAGTTGACAAAGCATATTAACAGACTTATCAATAATTACAAAAAAAATAATTGCAAAACAGGGTTAATACGTCATAAACGCTAGAAAAATAAAAATATTTAGAATATTGCTTTTTTTTTTTATTACGGTTGAATATAGTATTTCCATAAAGGCCCTCTGGCGTCTTCCAGTTGTTTCGATTCTTACGTTAATTGGCTTTGTGATTGCAGATTCTTTTTCACAACAAAGGTACTTGCAAATGTTAATTAAACAACTCGATTTGAATACAACCACCGCGGCTTGATCATCTATCTGAATGGAAATTTTATGTCAAATAAAATTGCATACCATCAAATAAAAAGTTGACGGCACTTAGTGTATAATCGTGGTGTATGTCTAGGTACTGCAAAATCTTTTTATGGCCAAATTCAAACAGATATCCATATTAGGTATAAATTATTTGGTGATCTAAACGAAAGATAAATCTCGCTTATGGTTAATAGGGTCTTCATATCAGAGTAAGGGTCGTTGAAATACACTACCAACATTTTTCCACCACCTTCTGACAATCCATTTTTATTACAAAAATCGTCTCAATATACCGTTGATTTTTTACTTCTGTACTGCAGTGCTATATTGAATATAAATCTCACTGATTTTGTTGCAGCTGTAGACAGTTTTTGTTGTTTAGTGTGAATCTTTTTTTCTTTTCTACAGATGTGTTTGCTTAATTTATTGACGTTGTTTTTGTTATCTCTGTGAAGGTTGTGACTGCGGGTTTAGTTGTTACTATTTATGTTGCTGTAGAATTAGTCGCTTTTGATATTCCTTTCATTGTTCTGGTTTCTTTTGATATATTGCCGGTATGTTTTTTGTTTTGTTTTTGTAGTTGCAGAGTTTCTTGCTATTGCTGTTACTTCGTTGTTCCAGTTTTCAGTGTCTCAATGTTACTTTTAATTTTGCGGTTGCACTGTTCTTCGATGAGTCGTTAAATATTCCTGACATCAATTTTATGCAACTATTGATTGCATTCATCATTGTATGCTTTGCCACCACCAAGATTTTTGGCCATGCTCCAATCGATTCTTCCTTGTCGTCAGACGAAGAGTGCAAAGAAACAATTCGGTTATTATAAGGACAGCATTATATATATGTGCAAATGTACGTATGCCTTATATCTGTTCAAATTGTATCTATTTTCTTTGTCTAAAGGTGAGATAGGTTTCAATGCTCCTTAATGATTCTGGTATTCTTTATCTCGTGGCAGCATTTGATTGTTGCTGCTTATGCAAATATTCTAGATAAAAAAAGACGCTTACCCAAGGCGTCAGGCAGCAGGAACCTGGAAACATATGGTTGGACAGCAAGTTTCTTACTACAGAACCACGCCAGCACCTAAAGCCCGTGTTTAATTTCGCATGACTGTTCATTGTACGGAGCATTTCAGGTTGCTTTTTCTGATTTGATTCTCTGCTTCGTGCCTAATTCTGTAAATTGGTTTCGGATTATTTCCTTTCTCCATCGTCTTGTAGTAATTCTTCTTTTTCTTCCTCTTCTTCTTCCTCTTGTTCTTCCTCTTGTTCTTCTTCTTCTTCTTCTTCTTCTTCTTTCTCCTTTTCTTTTTCTTCTTCTTCTTCTTACTACTACTACTAGTGTTGCTGTGCTGCTGGTACTACTGCGGTTATTATTTTCACCATCATTGGCACGATGGGCGAAGTACTTAGTAGTATCTTGTCTGCTGATTCGTTCTGAGTTCAAATTCCGCCGAGGTCGACTTTGCGTTCCAACCTTTCGATATCGATAGACTAATTACCAGTGAATAAATTTGGGGGGTCAATGCAATGGAGTAGTCCCCTCACCCAGAATTTGAGGCCTTGTGCCTACAGTAGAAAGTATAATGATAATAATAATTATTATTATTATCATTATTATAGCTTGCAGTAGCAGTTGTAGTAGTAGTTATAGTATTGGTATTTCTGTTTTTTTTAAATTTAGAGCGTTGCTACTTGTACTAAAATGTTAATGATTGAAAGTGTTAAAGAACACGCGAATGTTCGCCACGTAGTACATTTCATAACATATTGTTCTTAAATATCTGCTCTGTCTGTAAGCTGTGTATGATGAGTAATTATCTTTCATACGATCGGACTATTTTTCTATATAAAAAAAAATTCATTACAATACGAACAATAAAATGATTTGGGAGAAATAAATTACATTACAAATATCATTTCCTAATATTATTTCCTACGTGTTCGTCAAGGTTTAGACAAAAGCCATAAATACATACACACATAGATGCACATAGATGGTCGCTCACACTAACAGATACGTATGAATGTATGTATATATCTCCTCATCTCTCTCCCCCTCTCTCTATTTCTCTCTCTCTTGCTCTCTCAGTATATATATATATATAATATATATATATATATATATATATATATATATATATATATATACATACAGATACACACACACACACACACATACATTGTTAATTAGTTCCGTATTGTTGGGTTTATGTAACTGTATGCTTATAGTTAGATTATTATTTAGAACGTGCTATTCTTTTATAACAAACATATGCAATGAACTAAGGGAGACAATAAAATTCTAATTCTCGCTTTGTTTATTACTATGTGCATTATTCTATTTATTTCTTTCCCAATTTTGTTTCTGCTGTAATAAACAGAACGCGAACAAAGCTTTAGAGAATAAGTTATTCTAATTGGGTTTGAGTTTAAATTATTTTCTTTTCTTTTCCAAGCATTATCGATCGGTTACCAATGATTATTCACTTTACTATTTTGGAATAGCTCATCTCGCACAATTTTAGATAGAGCGTTATATCTTCACTAGCTGTTCGTTTAAAATGAAGTTTGCGAATAAGGTCACATAATTTAGACCGCTTCATTTACCATAGGTGAAGGCAATATATTTACAAAGCCAACTAACATTATTTCTAAAAACAGTTTGCTCTATAAATTGAGGGTGCATAGGAGGAATTCTGAAGTGTTTATTCGATTATGGTATTTTACATGAATTCTGACAAGATTTCGCATGCAGCATTGCAACGTGAATAGATGTTGAAAGAAATTAAGTTTTCAAAAAAATACGTACGGAAAATCAGCATCTCCAATGATCATGAGATAAATAAAAACACCGATAAAGAACAACGCATATATGACAAAAAGTTAGCACAAGGAATAACATTAAATAAAAAGATTAGTAATGAAATTTCCTTAATAAGCAGCACCCAAAGTATGCTTTCAGACGAGAGGTTGTACAACAAGAAACAAAATCATAGGAGCTAATAAATTGTAACTTTGTCGGTTCTAATTTGAAATAAATTTTAATTCTGTAATCCAACATTACGTTAAACTATCTTTTATATATAGATGTACAATGTATGGACAAAATTAACGTAGAGAATTTATCAAAAACTTTGCAGCATACAGGGTTATTTATTATTTTCACTTGAACCGTAATATTTAAGGCTTTTTTTTCTCTCTCTGTAAGCATAACAACTAGATACGAACAATGAGGTAGGGATACAGAAGATACATAAATTTATGGGTCGAACTGTGGTTGCGTTACCATCAATAGTAAGAAATTCTGTCCTTGGTTGTGGGGCAGCCAATGTTTAACTGCAGCCAATTTTCAGATGTTATATCTGGGTTGTCGTCGACCAATGTTTTTAAGTTCCTTCTTTTACAGCAGTAAAACACTTCATTGGTAGCAATAGAATACTTCGTATTTAATGTTGATTTATACTGCCGGTTACTGGAGAATTTACAAAGTTTTGCAAAGCTTTGCAGAGGCAGAGCTAGCATTTACGGGCGCTAGATGTGTTACAGTAAGCAATGTCAACGATACTCCATTCGACGTTAGGGATTTCGTTCTGGAAGTCGCAAATTCTCAGGAGAAAGTGAGATAAAGCGTTGAATTATCTCTGCCCCTGCATGTAATCGAGTGCATGTACTGCGTGTATCTACTCTTGAAGTCAAGCAATGTAGTGTCTTGTTTTAAAATAAGAAAGTGTTAGTAATTAATATGTGTTTGTGTGTGTATAGATATATGCATGTATATATATATATATATATATGTGTGTGTGTGTGTATGCATGTATATATATATATATACATTTTTTTTTAATTAGTAAGACGTTCCTACGTGACTTGACGGCTAGTGACTTCAAGAGAATATACACACAGCACATGTACTCGATTACATGGAAGAACAGAGAGAATTCAACGCTTCATCTCATTTCCTCTGGAGAATTTGCGACCTCCAGATGCAATCCCTAACATCGAATGGATTATACTCGGCAGGAAGACAGTATGGATATAATTATTTGTATAACAATATACTTGCCACCGTTTACTTACGTATTTAGAAGTGGTGGTAATTAGCTCATTCCATTTATTTCTCTATACGGTTGTACGTAGTTTAAATGTGCTTCAAAGTTGTTGTTTCTCTGCTTTGTTTTTTTTCCCAAACAACATTTATTTTAGTGCTGTTGACGCCGCCGTAGTGAATGGTACTGCCCAGGTGTCGAAATCTTAATGATATCCGTGAGGCAGGTGATGATGGAGTTAGTTGGATTGCTGGTATGGCTGGTAGTATATCGCATATTTTATATATATATATCTATATATACCTATATCTATATATATATATATATATATATATTATATATATATATATATATATATATATATATATACGACAGGATTCTTTCAGTTTCCGTCTACTATATACACTCACTAAGCTTTGATTGGCGCGAGGCTATAGTAGAAAATCATTCGCCAATGTTGCCACGCAGTAGGACTGAACTCGGGGCAGTGTTGTAGGTAAGCAAGCATCTTACCACACAGTCACACCTGCACCTAACACACACACACACACACACACACACACATATATATATATATATATATATATATATAAATGGAAAAGTAATGCACAAGAAATACGAATTATAACCCCAGTTATCGAAACTAGGTTAAAAGTTTAATATGATTAGTAATGAAATTTCCTAAATGGGAAATATGCAGCACCCAGTTCACTGTCAAGGAAAGGTATAAAATATTTTAATATGTTTATATCTGATACTCTGACAATTTTAGCATTGATACGTTAAATCATTATACATGTTATTGACATTGGTATAATTAATATTAAATATATATCTGAACACTTGTATGAAATAATCTAATATAATTTCCTACTGCAGTTTTCAAATCGGGAGAAGCACGTCTGGAGTGCAGATAATAAGGTATACTGCTAATTTAAATTGACATATTTAGCGTAACGATTGCATATATAATTACATGTATTTTCACCTACTTTATGTATAGTAAGATAACTATGTTATAATGAATTAAAAGTGTTGTGCTTCAAAAGCGTCGTTAACATTTTCAATAACATAAGAAACTTGAATGCAAAATGTTGATCGAAATATATTAAAATGGAAAATTATAAAGAATTTCAAGACTTTGTAGACTTAAAATATTACGGTCTTTGACGCAGGAATGGCTAGGGGGTAAGTAGCTTGCTTACCATCCGCATGCTTCCGAGTTTAGTCCCACTGCGTGGCACCTTGAGCAAGTGTCTTCTACTATAGCCACGGACCAACCAAAGCCTAGTGTGTGGATTTGGTAAACGGAATTTGAAAAAAGCGGTCGAATGCGTGAGTTTGTGTGGTTGTGCACGCGCATGTGTGCATGTGTATGTATGCGTGTGTGTGTGTTTGCATCTATGTCTTTATCCCCCACCATCGCTTCACAAACGATGCTGGTGTGTTTACGTACACCTAACTCAGCGGTTCGGCAAAAGAACCAATAGAATAATTCCTAGGCTCACAAAGAATAGTCCTGAGGTCGATTTGCTTTACTAAAGAAAGCGCCCCATCATGGCCGTGGTCAAATGACTAAAACAAATACAAGAAAAAAAATAAATGTATATTAACTGAATAATAAACAACTTTCTTTGTTATAGTATAAATCATTACTTTTCTCATTGATATATAAACAATGTATTTTCATTGACAAGTCTGTGCCATGCAAAATCCTAAAATATATGCACAATCTAACACATCGTTTTAACAAGAAGATGCATTAGAAAGTAAACAAAGAAAAATAGTGAATCCGTAATTGAATATAAGCCCACTAATTAAATGATGCATTCAACAACTTCATCCTTTCTTCGTTGAAGTAGAATTTAGATACGTATGTGGAAATTCAATTTTTTAAAAATAGCTATAAATGGATAACTACGTATAACTGATATTTCATTTCCAAGATTAAGAAAACATGCTACAGCAAGTACTGGGTGGAAAGTCTTAGCATATGCAGAAGGAGAGGGTATTATTATTTTATCATGTTGCATAATAGTGATTTTTTTCTGGAGTCTTCGATTGTAATTCGGAAAACAAAAATGAAGGTTGTAGAATTTGTGAAGCTATTTCCAGCAAGCATATCAGTAAAGTTATTTTTTCGTATTATAAAATTTAATCCAACGGTCACCACATCTATCCTTTTACTTTTGGAAAAGGAAGGGGAAAATTATTTCACATTTCGGTATATCTATTGAATTCCGTTTTCTAAACGATAACCGTTCCCTGCAAATAATGTTTATTTTTTAAAAACATAATAACGCCGGTGATATTTCAAATATTCCTCTTAAAAAAATTATGGCCGGGCGTGTTGCCTTCCTTCGCTTGATAGCTAAGTTTTCCAATTTTGAAGTAAAAATTTCCAAAAATACGGACAAATCCCCATGGCTTCCGTCCCAGAGTTCAGGTAGCCTCCTGACACAAGTGAGTTCATAAGGATTATATATTTTTCTGCCATACATAATTTACATACTCTTGTCCCATTGCGATAGGGTCCACCAGAGTTTTGAGGACTGAAAGATCTGTGGTTCTCCGGGCAAATTTTAAATTTAGATTCACAAATTTTAGTGTGTACGCTTGTGTCGGCATTGGTGCTACTAATATTTGTGCTGCTTCTGTTTGAAGCTGCTTTTGTTTGGTACACTTTATCCTCGGTATTATATAGACCGTCCACTGGGCATTCATTTCTAAACCTGCATTAACAACTAGCCTCTCTCCATGGTTTTGGAGCGTTAAGTACTTTTTTTAAAATTGGGTGCACAACTAAAAGAGATTCTTAAATTATATAGGTTAAAGATCTTTCTATATCTGTGTGAATACGTGAAATGTTTATCAAATAACCTAAGAAAAATTTTACCTACGCATGCCCGGACGTTTAGGGAGAAAGAAGGGAGCGAAACATAAGGTCTTGCAGTGGCGATTCTTTTTATGGTTACTCGATCCCAGTGTACATACTATATGGTAAGTGAACCCGATGGTCGCTAGCGCCTCATTGTAAGCGTGAGACGCTGCGTCGAATATATCATTAATTTAAGATAAGATTGAAATCCGTTTACTTCCTTCAGGATAATGCTTGGCCACAT
>NC_042997.1:6589254-6601754 GCF_006345805.1 Octopus sinensis | reverse complement strand
GCAACACCACTCTAAGCATCATTATCGTTATAATTATAATAACGTATACGGCGACAACAATGTCACTCTTTCCTTCATGGCTAATTGCATTTGTAATGCCAATTTCCTAATGTCCGGTCGATCACTTATATTTGCCTAGTGTCAATGATAATGCATTTAACGATTGCAGGTGATTTAGCCGTGTCCGTATATCTCTCGTGATCTCCCTCCCTAAATCCGTGAAACAATCATTTGAATTGTTTAATGGCTTAACAAGTCACACACTTTCTTCTTACACCATATTAGTGCTCATTATGTGATATTGAAGAAAAATTTCTCATGTCTCTAGTTGAGAGATACTTCGTTGTATGCTAAGAGTTAGTTTCGAAAGAATTTTCTAGATTAATATAACTTGTAATTCAATAGCCTTTGGCAAGACATTTTAGAAGAAAGGAAATTAAAACCAATTTATGATATTTCGTTATCGTAATCAATCTTAGAGGAGACAATGATCTATCGCTTATCTCGACAATAGTTTCGATTATAATTATATTAGTAAATTCATGTCGATTTTAATACACCTCTCGAAGTTGGGAAATCTATTCATGGGATATTGCTAAATGACACGAAACTGTTCAGGTAGTTTTGAACACCAAACTATATTGCTGTACTTTACGTATGTATCCTTTGATGGAAGAAAGAGAAAGGAAGTGACAAAGTGAGCAAAATGGACGTGAAGTAACAGGACGTGACTGTTCCGTTGCAGAAAGTTTGCAGGAAGTACTTTCATTTCTCTTGCTGCCGAGTTAAAACCTTCCCCCGAGGTTTACGGCACCCTTAGTGCTTTGTCATTTGGAAGCTATTCTTTTGCATCTATTCAATATGTTCATGCGCTTATTACGTCTATGAAATATGTTTGTGTGTTTCCTTATTTCATTATCTCTTATAAAGATTATAAGAATATATCCAGAAAAATCTTTGAATGAGACAGAGTGAGGAACAAATCAAAGACGGTCAGTGGATCAATTCACCAACAAATTTTGTTTTGAATCGATGAAACATATATACGTCTTTCAAAGAATATACTAATAATATGCATGGATGAGGACAGCATTATGTCCCAGTACAAATGTGAGAGCCTGTTTTACTAAAATGCATAAAGCAAAATATATATGTACAGTATATGCATCAAATAAAAGAAATATATATAATAAAATTAGCAAAGATAATATTTAAAATATATCAATGTTGTAAGATAAAACCGAAACGTATAACTTTGAACGAAATTTTGCATCACCATATTTACGCATACAAATCTAGTTTTCAAGAAAGCATATAATTTTATTTAAGTATTCACAGAACATACCGACGCAGAGTGATTATCGAAACATGTTTAATACAATATACGTACCTGCTTGTTTGATGCTATGAATATTTGACACATTATCATGTGACATATATAAACCTAAAATTCTTTAAGTGAAATATCAGCAAAGAGCAATGTTCAGAATAATATAATAAGGTATTGTTACGTTTTATATATTACTATTCACGTAGGCCTGATGATAATAATGAGTGTGTATTGTACATACACATATACTTGTACACATGAGTGTATATGTGTGTTTGTTTCTTTGTGTGACTGTATGTTTGTCTGTGTGTTTATGTCCAAGGAAAGAGACGGATCGACAGACAATTCGGCAGACAGCTATGAAGAGAGACAGCAAGTCAGAGTGATAAATAGTTAGATAGATAAGAGAGAGACAAAACCAAAAAGTGAGTGAGAAATTATGGCCTATCTATCACTCTTGGAAACATCACAGTATAATTTTCTAGAATGATATGTGTTATCGCAAAAGATAAATGAATTTTCAGTCGTCAAATCATTTCTATATGATATATTTGATTGCGGTTTTCTAAAACTATTGTGGCAGTAGTTGTGATAGAAATAGTGCCAGAAAAGGGATATATAGAAATATTGCGAGTATTTCACTGCTCACATATTGTCATACTGTCTACTGTATCAGTGCAGTCAAAGCAAATTTTTGTACAACATGCATTGAACTACTACTACTACTACTACTACTACTACTACTACTACTACTACTACTACTACTACTACTACTACTATACTACTACTACTACTACTACTACTACTACTACTACTACTACTACTACTACTACTACTGCTGCAGCTGCTGCTGCTGCTTCTGTTTTTGCTACTACTACTACTACTAACACCACCAACCACTACTACCACCACCGCCATTACCCCTACCATATCTACTACTTCAATAATAACAGTTCCCTCATGTATATCCCTATAGCTAATAAAAGAAATATATATATAATAAAAAAGAAAATAATAATAATAGTAACATAACAATAATAATAATAATAATAACGAATTCCAATTTTGGCACAAGGCCAGCAAGTTCGGAAGAAAAGATTAGTCGATTACCTCGACCCCAGTAATCAACTGGTATATATTATATCGACCTCGACAGGATGAAAGGTAAATACGACCTCGGTGGATTATTCTTACCATATTTTCATATCTTTTCTATCTGCGTGGTGCCAATTTCGAGTAATAGCGAGCGATGCACCATACCCTTTCACTCCTCTTACCACACATTCTTCATTTGTCGCTGTCGGTACTGTTGACGATTCAGCACTTCACATAGCTATTTCTTAACGCTTGCTCTTGTGCTGTACGTATATGTGCTTCTGTCTCTATCTTCAGGCCACCTATTCTATAGACACCGGTCTTCTGTATCTCTCTTGGAGTTCGTTTTTCTTGCATATATAACGTACGTTTGTTTTCATTCCATGATGTTTCTGTCTATGTGTTCTTTACCTCTTTAAGACTCTCTTAACGAAATTATCAGTTGTAATATCGTCTGGATCCTTCACAGGTTTCAACAATGGTTACACGTTTATTTTTACGTATCAACTTAAGGTATTTTCCTCTAGTTCGATACGATCCTTCTAACTAATCAAAACTCTCAAACATTCTCTTCTGGACCACTGTGACTTATCATCATCCTCATTATTATTATTACTAATACTACCATCTTTTTCATCGACCACATTTGCTTAACCATCCAGGCTAACCTCTCATATCTATTGGCTTTTCTTTCTTCGTTATCGCATATCTTGTCAGCTAGGCATGCTATATCTATAATCCAGTATATTTTTACTATCTCAACTAACACTTTGACTGGCTTCCTGTTTTCTATCTTATGATCGCACTGAATCATAAAATATTTATCATCAACCACACTCCTACCCTTTTTTATCACTCACTGCACCCACCTTTAGCCCCTTCTCTACTCACTGTTACTGTTTCTTTCACCCTCTTATGAAAGTACCCACAACCCTCTCCCTTCCCATGATCTACATTAGGTATGCTACTTACAGTCATCTTCTTGTATTTGTCACCATCATCTTTATCTCCGTCCCAGCTGCTCTTACCCACCCTTTGAATAAGGCAAAGAAACCGTGTCGCTTTTCTATAGCAATATACTTGGGCTCGTGGCGTACCTTGAGTAGTAACATGCCATAGAATTCACAATTTTGTCCACAGATTCCGCACTTATGACTTTCTGCTGTGTTGTCTATTCTGTATTTTATGTAGTTTGTTCTTAGTGCTTGCTCTGAGGCTGCATAGACTAGACCCTCCGTTTCCGGTCTTAAATCAATTTTAATCATCCACAGACTAGAATGAAAATTACGACATGACGATCGTGAGGCGAATAACCAAACACTAATCCATGCGCATTCACCTTCATTGCCCACATCCATGCAGTCTCAACTTTTTGTAGATTCTACATCTTAAACTTATTCAGTCATTTTTTTTATTATCTACTGGTATGTTTAGGGATTCAGGCTATTTGGTTGGTGTCTAATGCAGGATAGCGCCTTTGAATTTTTATGGGTAGAGATGTCACTTTCAGTCATTTCTATGTAGGCCAAGTGAATTTTGATTAATTGACATTTTAACTCCATATCTGCTCACGTGGTTTATTCTGCTAATCAATCATTACCTCGCGGACTTGGTCTTTGGTAAAGATCTCGGCGTGCAATGTTCAGGTCATTTCAGCGCAACTGTTTTGTATATTGAACATCACTGGAGCTCATCTGATGTTCTATATGCATGATACACACACACACACCACACACACACACACACATATATATATATATATATATATATATATATATATATTAATGCAAAACTATGAGAGAGAATCCACTAAGTGGACGCTCTAACGGTAGATATAGATCCGCAAAGAGAATCCACCACCAAAGAATTGTTCTCAAGGAATAATTTAACACACCAAGAGCGTAAGCGAGCAGGAAAATAAAAATATAACGAAAATATAGATTAACTCTATACGATTGTTTCATCGTTAATAAATTATGTAATTTTACTTACGTAAATATCTTCGATTCATCAGTAGAGTACGTCAAAAATATAATTTGTCGAACTGCACGGCAAATATCAACACGAGGTTGGAGAGAGGCTAACAGTTCGGCCGATTATATATGTATATATGTGAGTGTGTGCATGTATGTATGTATGCATGCGTGCATGTATGTATGTATATATATATCTATGTATGTATATATATATACATTAAAAGATTTGGACATGATGTACAAGTATTATATTTTAGAAGAAATACGGTCTCAAAAATGTTGACGAGTTTATATTTACATGTTTTTACATGTCACATGTTTTTATAAATCAAATAATAGCGCTTGTGTCCATTCTAGTGGAATCTTCACTCACACCCACGCACTTATATATATATATATATGTGTGTGTGTGCGTGTATATATATATATATATATATATATATATATATATATATATATATATATATATATATATATATATATATATATATATATGAATGTATGTATGCATGATGTTTGTATGGGGTGTGTAAGCATGTTAAAACTAAACATTCGATAGCGGCCCGAGACAAAAATATACATGAAAATTAACAATTTTCGGTTAAATTCAAACCACCATAATTCCCTTTTATTTTTATTTTATTCTTGAAGACGTAAATATAGAATATCACATGTTGCCGTATATACGAGAATAATGTTATGTTTAGAATTGGTGTTCGTCAACTGTGACCAGATAGAAAAAGTCTTATATGGAAATGTGTTTCCTCTTTGTCTATCTATAGGATATACTTGAATTTCACTCATGACGAGTATAATGTGCCATCGATTTTAGAATTGTTAAGTAAACAAAACATCGAATACATGATTGTAACTAGAGCTATTATTGCGTCTGCTCCAAACTTTAATGTCGATAATGTTACGTTGACGTAATGTAAAACATGGTTTTGGCAAATATTTTATTAAAAATCGCCAATCATAGTAATGTGATACTTGAAAGTATATCATTGGCACTCATGATAGGGTTGCTAATGTTCAAAACGATGATTCCTAGAAGCGCTGCACTACTACTACTACTACTACTACTACTACTACTACTACTACTACTACTACTACTACTACTACTACTACTACTACTACTACTACTACTACACTACTACTACTACTACTAATAATAAAATGATTAATACAAATAATAATAATAATAATAATAGTAATTTTTTCTTCCCTTGGCACAAGGCCTAGAATGATTGAGGAGGGGGCTACTGGTACTTAATTTATCGGCCCCGAAAGGATGAAAGGCAAAGTCGAACTCGGCGGAATTGCGTCTCCGAACACAAAGACAGAGGAAATAAGGCTAAGCATTTCGCCCAGCATGTTAAAATTTCTGCCAGCTCGCTACCTTAATAATAATAATAATAAAATAAAAATAATGATACTAATAATAGATTCTCTCTGGTCGAACACAACTATTCACAAATAATACAGAACAGAGTAACTCGGCCCTTAATTTGATATTTCTTAAGGTTAAGGTCACTGTTCACTGCTAGTATTAGTAGACATTTGAACTTTTTTTGACCGAAAAATGCATGAGCTACAGTTACTACTACTACTACTACTACTACTACTACTACTACTACTACTACTACTACTACTACTACTACTACTACTACTACTACTACTACTACTACTACTACTACTACTACTGTTGTTGCTGATGCTGTATATACTACTGCTAATACTACTGCTGCTGTTACTACTACTGCTAATACTACTACTGCTGCTACAACTACTGGGGCTGCTGCTGCTAGTGATGATAAATGAGGCCCCTGTATGAAGATTAGTGGTTATTTTTTTTTTAAATGAAAACTTAATAATAATTTAACTTTACTTGAAAATAAAATGTCTAACAGTACACCGAATCGCTTGTCCAATGGTTATACAGATTTTCAAATGGCAGAATATCTTTTCCGAATACGAACCTTGAAGGTCACTTAAACGGGATGTGTCCCAAATTAAGCCCCCAAAGTTCACCACCACAACGACCAGAAAATCAAAAATGCAAAAGAACTAAATGGAACCGGGAAGAATATAAAAAAGTAATATATGCTTATTACTTTGCATTAAGGAGAACAACCCAAGAGAAACACAACACAAACTCCTACAGAAATCCAGCTAGCAGACCAAACGTGGATGAAAACAGATTAGCAAATATTAGAAGAGACATCTTCAGAAATACCAGACTCACAGATGCAGTTGTTCTTTGAAGCTTCAATGTGTTTAACTGAAATAATGAAAATTGACAGAAAAATCCGCAAGCTACTGACTTGTAATAAGATGCACCATCCAAAGGAAGACGTGGATCGTCTTTACCTTCCCAGAGCTCAGGGAGTTCGAGGTTTGATCCAGCTTGAACTTACGTAGAAAACCACCACAATGGGACTCGTCAAATACATTGAAGCAACCAACGATTGGATGCTAAAACATGTTGAAAAACATGAAAGACCGAAAAAAAGTCACTCTATTCTCAAAGAGAGGATAAGATTAACTGCTAATCTCTTAGATACCCACCAGATTGATCAGGCTGAAGGAAATGCGCCAATTGCTGCTGCAAAGAAAATAAAATTAATTACAACGGCAAAAGCACATGAAAAATTAGCTAGCAGATGGGAACCGGAACCTCTCCATGGCAAGTATGTGGCTCGTAGCAAACAAGCTGATGTCGACCAGAAACACATGCACCAATGGTTACGAAGCTCAAGGCTAAAAGCAGAGAGTGAAGTTTTCATATTAGCTGCTCAAGACCAAAGCTTATTAACCCGGAACTACCAAGCCAATGTGATAAAAAATGGAGCTGACCCAAAATGTCGATTCTGTAACGATGAGATTGAAACAATAGACCACCTTATCTCAGAGTGTAGAGTCTTAGCACCTGTAGAATATAAAGCAAGACATGACAGAGTCGACCAGTATTTAAATTGGACAATATGTCGGCATTATAAAATGAAAACCGCTGATAAATGGCATAAACACCATCCTGAAGCTGTGACTGAGGGAGAAAATGTGTCGATTCTATGGAACTTACACGTACAGACCGACAAAACTATAAAAGCTAATAAACCGGATATTATTATAAAAGATCAGACAAAAAGATGTGTTTATTAATTGACATGAGTATCCCTTACGATCACAATATAGGGGCGAAAGAATTTGACAAGAATAGTAAATCTAAAGACTTGTTAATAGAAATGGAAAAAATGTGGCATCTCAAGGCCACTACAGTACCAGGGATTGTAAGATCTCTAGGAATGATAAAAAAGGTACTCAAACCTAATTCAAAATCATTCCAGGCTCACCATCCCTACAGGAAGTGCAAAAAATCGTGTTAACTGGAACGGCTCATGTACTGAGAAGAGCATTATCGCTGTATAAACAACATCCATCAATGAATTTATTTATTTATTTATTTTTAAATACCTATTTTATCTGTGAATTTGCGCGTGTAATCTGGGAATGCATACAATGAGCTTCTCTGCTCTAGGTGTATGGAAAACACTGGGCAAGGAACGGTAGAAAATTTGAAGACAGAAGGAAAAAACATAATAATAATAATAATAATAATAATAATAAATGCCCTGATGCAGTACTATGCCCTGATGCAGTACCAGGCAGTGGCTCTCATGGCTTCTGATCTTAACTGATTGGAAGTGTTATCATGTACATTGTTTTGTCTTGGTATAAAAGATGGGCTACAGCAAATATTCTGCTCAATACCACAAATTTGCTTGTCAGTTGTTTGACCTTAACCAGTTGAGCATGTCCCTTAGTGGCTGACGATATGTGCATCTCTGATCACGAGCAGAAGTAGTGGGGGAGCATCATAGCCATGTGTTGAGAGGGATTCTTTGGGGTTTGAATAGTTCACCTCTGGAAACATGGGTGGTTCTTTCAACATCCTTAAACAACCCTTATTCAGGGACCGTTTGAGCGGGATGGGCTACTCAACCTGAAGAAAATTCTAACTGGGCCCCACCTGCAAGGTCATGTGCTGTTTATCTTGATATAAGATCACCATGTCGCGCACATATGGTTGTGATGCATGTGCCTGGTGTACCTTTATCAGACGGGTAGTCATGATGGGTATATTGGGCTTCGTATATTTTACCCCAGCGTCACTTTGATGGCATGAACTGCTCTCTCACTCAATAATAATAATAATAATAATAATAATAATAATATGCCCTGATGCTGTACCAGGCGGAAGTTCTCATGGCTGCGGATCTTAACTGATTGGAACTGTTATCATGTACTTTGTTTTGTCTTAGTATAAAAGATGGGCTACAGCAAATATTCTGATCAATACCACAGATTTGCCTGTCAGTTGATTGATCTGAACCAGTTGACCATGTCCCTTAGTGGCTGACGATATGTGCATCTCTGATCACGAGCAGAAGTAGTTGGGGAGCCATGCGCTGTTTATCTTGATATGAGATCACATGTGGTTGTGAGATACATGTGCCTGGTTTACCCTTATCAGACGGGTAGTCCTGATGGGTATACTGAGCTTCGTATATTCTACTCCAGTGTCACTTTGATGGCATGCACTGCTCTCACATTCATTAATAATAATAATAATAATAATGATGATGATGATGATTTCTTTATTAACCACATAAGATTTCCAGTAATAGAACGTCATGGACAGTACGGGAGAAAACAAAATAAATGCGTGTGTATGTATGTGTGTGTATTGTTCGGAGGGTTTTGCGCGTAAACAAAGATTAACAAAGGTTAACAGATGTTATTTTTTAATGAGTAATCCCCATTTGGGAGGGGACATTCGGATATTGCTCGTAGAAAAAACCCTACAAAACAATGAGTAGTATGAGTTTTGGGGGCAGATGACTTTTGTTATATATTTTCCGGAACTACAGGCATATGCCTATAGCAGGACCGTTGATTTGCACCATTCTCACCACTTACACCCACCTTCCATCAAACTAGCTACTAGACAACACTTCCCTCTCTACACTTATTTTCCTTTTCAAGTGAAATTAGAAGAAATTGATCAGGGATTGGCCAAAGAGTAAATGGTTTCTCTTCAGCCTCTTCAGACTCGTCTACCATACACACACTTTCACCGTAGCAACCAGGGCATATAAACAAAGAATTCCTTTCCCGATTAAAGGATGGTGGTTGGGCCATCTTCACGATGGATTCAATTGATAGCTCGAGCAATCCTATATGCGACAGCAGGTATTCGACATAAACTCACGGGTCACCAATGCTCCCGGACATGCTTAGCTTGCGGAATTTCCATGCCTGTATAGTTTATCTGGAACAGGCAAAGTTCTTCGGTAACACTGCTAGAACGAAGATATTTGGAAGTTACCCCGAGCCGAAATTTAATCCGAAAAGTTCTGAAAAGAATACTAAAATGGATGTTCCACCTAACGCAGCTGAAACCTCTGAGTTCTTGAAGACATTCCTCTTCCCAAATGCCTCACATCGGTTCTCTTTTATCCAATTCCGTTATAGAAAAGAACTGAGGAAATGCATGTCTCGCGAACGGCGACCGCAACTGTTCACCGTCAAGGAAGTAATAGAGATTTCGTGCCTTCAACGCATGTCTGCGTATCAACAACCACAGCATGCTCAGATCACCACGCAGTGGGTGTTGGCAGCAGATAGACAGCCTGATCATCGGTACACGCCCCTACCCTGTCTATTCTGTATTTTATGTAATTTGTTCTTATTCCTTGCTCTTGGGCAGCACAGATTAGTGCCTCCGTTTCCGTTCCCGGTTTTAAATCACCATTATTATTATTATTATTATTATTATTATTATTATTATTATTATATTATTATTATTATTATTATTATTATTTAGTGGTGCTATTAAGTTAGACATGGCCTGGGCCAATAATGGCCGAAACCTATCAAAGTATCAAAGTATCATCATTATTATTATTATTTACATAATATTAATTTCTTAAAATCACCTAACGAGATACCAACAGCTTCCTACAGCGAATGAAGGACAAGTTATTTTATACTATGACAGAAAGTTTGTGGGCAAAGGCATGAGCAGTAGTGACATATTTTCATGTATTGTAACAGGCATTTAAACTGTAGGGTTTTCCTAAGGATGTGTGTAGTACCTTTCGGCACAATCAGTTGTATTTCACTTAGATTTGCTTCGCCTGGCCTATTATTATTATTATAATTATTATTATTATTATTATTATTATTATTATTATTATTATTATTATTATTATTATTATTATTATTATTATTATTATTATTATTCAATCGTGAAACAGTGTAGATAAAAATGCGGACCTCAGACAGATAATACCTTACTTAAGATGTGCGCTGTGCCCCATCAGGTTGCTTTTTGAAAGACATGAATCTTGCATGGGTTTTCCGTTTGCCGTATATCTGGAAGTCTGAATGCTAATGAGCCCAACGCTCCGATCCCTACTGGTATCACATTTACATTACCCACCCCCGCCCGCATTCCATGCAGTCTTGACATTTCCCCTTCTAATTTGGAGTACTTGGTGACTTTCTCCACCTCTTTACTCGCAGCAATCATGTCATTTGATATGGCTACATCAATGATCCGACTGTATTTGTCTCATTGAATATGACAATATATGGCCGACGGTGCTCGATTATACGATGCTTCTGAAAATCATAGTCCCACCCTATCGTTACTTTTCCCTCCTCTTGCATAACTTTACTTGGTAGAATTCCATACCTGATCTCTTCTACTTCATAGTGGTATTTACGACATAAGACCCAATGAAGTTGCAAAAAACTTTTATCGTAACTACGTTTGTATTCTTTTTGTGCTACGCTCTCGCATCCACTTATGTAGTAGATCACATTTTCCACACATTTTCCACAGACTCTACATTTCTGAGTATCAGAAAGCTTATAGATGTTATCTTTCAGTGAATTGGTATCGAGATCCTGGGCTTGTGCAGCATTAATCAAGCTTTCGGTGATACGTTTCAAATCACCTCGCTTAAGCCATGCTCACGATGCTGTATTATCCTTAACATCTTATGTATTCCTTCCAAACTGTCCATTCATTCTCATTTCAAGATGGTCTTCTTTTCTCTTCTCCTCAGCTCTTTGCTTAAATTCTTCCATGCCCATCATTCCATCAATACTTACACCAACATCTTTCGCGTCATATTGCAGCAGGCCTTCATCCCTATTTACCAAATACTCGGCAAGCGTTCTCCGTTTGCTCTTTATAGAATGATCTATTCTGATTAATCCTTTGCCACCATTCTTTCTTTTCGTATACAGTCTGTTTAGTATTGATTTAGGGTGTAGCGCCCCAACGCAGCGTCATCATCTTTCTCGTCCTTCTCACCAGTGTTGATATCTCCTCCCTATTCCATTTGAGGATAGACGCACTATATCTAACCACCGCAACTGTCCATATATTCATTGCGGTAATCAAATGTTTGCTATTCAGGTTGTATCTTAACACCATCTTCACCCTTTGTGATACGTCTCGCTGACCTTCACTTTCATCTCTCTGTGTAGAATCTATACCCACTACCGTCGGGTTCACCAATGGTATCTCCTGATGATAACCGCAATCCTCGACAGAATACTTTCTTCCCTCATTTCATATCAAGTACTGGGTATTTCTTAATCCCAAATTCCATACCAATGTCCCTACCACACTTCTGAACTCTTTTGGTAAAGGAATCCATCTGTTTTTCAGATTTTCCAAACAATTTCAAGTCATTTATAAACAGAAGATTATTTAACGATGGGCCTATTTTCCCACACTTTAACCCATCTCAACTCACCTATGTGTCATTGTTATGGATACCAATGTAATTACAAATATTAACGGAGAAATGTCATCTTTTAATATTAATTTCTCCAATGAATACATTACTGTAGTACAATGATGAGAGCAACACCAATCATCTGCAGTCATTCGACGATCCAATATGCCTTGTTAAAATCAATCCAAGCCATACACATATTGTATGATTTTTTTACAATGCCTCGAATCTGTTTTATCGATGGTCAAGTGTACTTTGCTACTCTGAGAACACTTCCTACAT
>NC_042997.1:6539254-6586754 GCF_006345805.1 Octopus sinensis | reverse complement strand
GTGTATTAATATTATTATTCTAAAGTCTTATTTTCATCACGTGCTTTCACTACTATACCAAAGCCAGCTCTGTATTTTGGGTATGTGCTGTGTTTGGTTGATGTACTTTTATTGTCACTGTACTGAAAGTGTTATCTTACATAGGGTGTGCGCAGTGGTTCGTAGTGCTATTTTCTCTCTGTAATATATATATAGTAGTTCTGGTGTTTTCGTTATACATTTGAGTCGTTATTTTTTTAATCATACCTAATGTGCCTAAATTCATAGGAATTCTTTGTCTTTTTAGGATTAATTTTATGTTATCTCTATTTCCATGTCTTTGTAGTTTGAAAGTTTGGTAATAATACATAGATTAGAAAGCATTCATTTTTCTTAGTAATCTCTGACAACTAAATCAGGCCTACTAGCCTTGATTTCTGTATCGGTGCGTTTTGACATTTCCCAGAATATGGTTGCTTTCTCATTTACTGTGACCTTTTCAGGCGTTTGCCTATAACATCATTTTGTTGTTGTTGTTCTAATAATAATAATAATGATTATGATGATGATTATAATTATTTTTATTGATATTATTATTATTATTATTAATATTATTATTATTATTATCATTATCATCATCATCATTATATGAAAACCCACAGGTTATTTTACTGAGCATGATGGAAAGTGTCTGCTGTCTATAGCCAACAGACTAAGGTGACACTTGTTTACTGTTTATGCTCATTATTGTCATTGTTATTCATGATCACGTTGTCGGTATAATCACAAAATCCGATGAGATATTTGTTTTACATTTTGGGCACATGATACTTCCATAAACGTAGAAAAAGTGATGCTTCTGGCGCACATAACGACCTTTACGTCAAATGGACGATTAAATAAGAGGATAAAAAATAGTTAACTTAATAACAATACAATATATATATTATCAATGTTATTAGTTAGAGTACAAAGTCAATTGTGTCTAAAGTTTTGCAATCACATATACTGGGACATATATATATAATATGTATCAGCTTGATAGCCTTTAGTTATTAGCTACTAATATTACTTTTCATTTTAATTTGAAGTGGTAATATGCAATTATTGCAACTCTGTAGTGGTGTGTTGTGTGGTGCAATACTTGCGTTTTCTCCGTTTTCAATATAACGAGATGATTTTAATTCATAGACAAAAAATATTCAGCGAATTGAATAAGTTTGAAATAATTTTCATCATCGTGTATATATAAGCTTTTTAGGCACTGCATTTTAAGAATAATTTTTCTCTGTTATAGTTATTCGTTGTAATATTTATAACGTTTCTTATATTTGCTGTATTAATTGCTGTTAAAGTTTCTTTTCCTTCGTGGTGGGGTTGTCTACTTTATTCAAAATAAATTTATTTTATAAACTGTTATTAAAAATTTTAATGCATATTTATGTGCTAAACTGAATCCAATTTTTCTAAAAACTACAGTTGTCTTTTCCAGCTGGTTCTTATGAGCAATAACAGTGTTAAGTTTTAAAAGAAGGAAATACGGGAAAATAAATAAAAATCTCGTGTCTATATTTTTCGAGACTTCCATGCAGTATGAATTACATAAATGGTCCCTTGTTCATGCAATACTTGTTTCATACTCAGTGGCTCAGAAGGAGTTTATCAATGTGATTTTACTAATTATCTAAGTGCAATTGTCAATTGAGCAATGTATCGTATTTATAAACCTTCCGTCATCATTCTATTTTAACGTAGAGTTTAGGTCTATTACTATGTTTTTAATGAAAATAATGAGAAAAGCGTGGGTCAGATATTTGGTTTTTTATCCCTTTTGTTGTGAAAAATAACTATTCTTTCTATCTAACATTTGTTTTCACTCGTAGATATATGTGTTCTTTGGTTTTCCATTACATATGACTTAGAAGGACTCAATGAATATTGATTACAAATGTACAATATATGCACTATATAAATAGATATACTTCATAGATATCATTCTAAAATACGTAACAAGTCTACATTTTCTCTTTAAAGGAATGTGTAAACGAAAATTTTGATATACGTGTCCAAATGATAAATAATATGTAGAGCTGTATTATATAATGCATATAATATCAAATAATTGTAGATTGATGACTAGTGAAAGAGCACATAAATATCTAGTTTTAATTCTGTTGCAAGCAATTCCCCATCTTATTACACTTTTTATGACCACAATATACATCGATTTTATTCATGCACACGTCTCTAATTCTTCTATTCCCCAAATAAATATAACGTTGTTAACGAAATAGCAAAGCATGTTTCTGCAAAAGAACAATGAGTATCTATTTACAGAAAAGCATATTTACTTATTGTTTAGAGAAATGTATAATAATTATATAATATGCATAATTTTTCATCCACATATAAGATATTTTGATCCACCTCTATACAAAATTATGGAAATAATTCTCTTTTATTGGTGGAACTATATTTAAATACATAATCTTAACTTAATTTTTAAAATAATATTTTTTTTATTAAATTTTGAAAAATAACCAACATGTTAAGTGCATAAAATCGGTTTGTCAAACGTCTTATTGAATTTTTCGATTTCTTATTTTGTCGGCCGTCTGTTTGTTTATAGATATTTCAAGATAAATATGAACATTCGGAGATCGATCAATTTGCAATTTCTTCCGAAGAGATGAACCTTAAAATATGTTGATGTTCCTCATACTTTCGAAGCAAAGCTCATAAAATTTTCCAAAATGTCTGCTGTCTATAATAGTAAATCAACAAGAAAAAAAAAAACAGGAATAAATTTCATGGCTCAGGGATACATTATTTGTCGTTTACTTTTTTTCGTTGAAATCGATATATTTATACAGATTATGTCAATTTATTTCCAACATTTTTATTTGCGTTTTTATAAGAGGCATCGAAGTGAACATTAAGCGAATCATATGAAATTCATTTTCATGTTTATATATATTTGAGAACATTTTTTAATATACATTTTATTTTTGATTTCATTTCATATATATATAAATATATATATGTATTTATAAAGAACATTAAGTTATTCAAGAACTATCGATTATTGATTATAGATGTTCTATATATAGTATTAAAAATGTTACATTACTCTACCTTTAAATGTCTCTATTTAAAAGAAGACATTTTCCCGAATGAACTAACTCAAAATATCCTAATATCGTCTGCTTATAAATCGCACGCAACATATTTTTCTTTCAGTATATTATGTAGAATAAAAATGTTAAATTGATCATTATCACATTTATTGATATTTTTTATAGTCAACTATGATAGTTGAACAGTAGCAACATCATCAGTGTATCAAACATTGCTTTGATTTTTAAAAAAACAGCGTTATTGTTGATTTTCTTCTTTATACTTTTACTACTACTACTACTACTACTACTACTACTACTACTACTACTACTATTACTACTACTACTACTACTACTACTACTACTACTACTATTCCGTCTTCTCATTTAAAATTACGGTTAGAGACAGAGTCAATAAATTGATTTACTGTCAGCTACGACATCATATTTTATTAAAAGTTCTATTAATTATGACCTGAAAATTGTTTTCCTTTTAAAGCTACGGTATGGATTTATAAAAATATTTTCTCTAAGTGTTTACTGTTATTTTTTTTCCTACTTTCAATCTATTAAATAATATCTGTCGGGGAATTGTTTGGAATCATATGTAAACAAGCACGATTCATAGAAGCGACTTTTTTTTTTTAATCTATAAAGTAATTTAAATTAACAATAAAATAGTAATTAATCGAAAAGGTTTCACGTTAAATAATTTTTATTTAAGAATGGTTATTGTACGTTTAAGACAGAACAATATATATATATATATATATATATATAATATATATATATATATATATATATATATATTATATATATATATATATCGATTTATTTTCCACAGAGCCAGATGTTATGTAATTTTGGAAGTTAAAAATATGGCATTCGTAAAAATATAATAATATAGACATAAAGCAAGAATGGAAGAAAGTCAGATACCTGGTTTGGTAAAGCATTGCTTTTGCTTTTGTGATGTAGGAGTAAGTGAAAATAATCTAATTCTTTTCGTTTTAAATTAATATCTGCTTCGTATGCATTAATTTCGTCTATGCACATAGACATGTAAACACAGGAATTCAGATCTGATGTACAACTGTTTAAGTTTATCAACATCTGGAATACATGTGTGTATGTATTTGCGCGCTTGTGCACTCTTTTTTCCTGTATTATATTGATACATTATTTTATTTCTATATGCATAGGCATGCATATTTGGATATATATGCATGCAGAAATATACGTACAATAATACACACTGACATATATACGTACATACACACGCAAATATAGACATACAAACACACACACACACACTAACACATACAAACGCAGAAACACACATACACACATATATATATATATATATATATATATATATATATATACATACATATATACGACGGGCTTCTTTCAGTTTCCGTCTACCAAATCTACTCACATGGCTTTGGACGCCCCGAGGCTATAGTAGAAGACAATTGTCCAAGGTGCCACGCAGTGGGACTGAACCCGGAACCATGAGGTTGGTTAGCAAGCTACTTACCACACATCCACTCCTGCGCCTATATATATATATATCACAATTATTTCATTAACCCATGTTGTAAGTCAATAATATCGTATCCCAAACAAAAGTTTGTATACATTTTTAATAGTCATGAAATACTGATTTGTCTTTGATGAAGTAAAAATAATGAATTCCCTTACATTCTGCAAAAGTATTCTGACGGCCAGGCGTGTAATGATTCGCTTACATGATATGTAGTCATAAACGATATATAGTATTATACGAGTACCTGCATTGAAGTTCCTGCAAACCTTTCTATATATTCACTGTACCTAACACATAGTTTGAATCCTCTAAATAACATTGGACTGTATATATCTATCTTCGAGTCACTTCTCTATTTCTCTGCCTGTCTGTTTCCCTTCTCTCACTCTCTCTCTTTCTCTACCTCTTCTACTTTCTATCTCAGGACAAATTGCGTGGCATTGTTTAAATATGTATAAGGTTCAGAAGTTTTGAAAGTTTTTCAAGAGACACATTTAGTAAATTCAAAAATCCACATAACTGTAATTCCTTCTATGTAGGATCAATTGAGGCCAATGCGCTTGTAGCACTCCAGTCACCCTATGGATGTCCTCCAAAGTGAAAGTGTCCAGGACACTTGCTACAGCCCATTCATCATCCCCTTACGCTTGAGGAACAAACAAAAGCTACTGCGATCAAAGTAAGCATAAGAGGAACATCATGAGACTTCTGGTACCTTCCGCAATTTAGGTCATCTTCTACGCTATTTTCTATCAAATGCCTTTTCTCCTCTGTTTGTTGTATTCCGTCATCTCTTCCTGTTTTTCTTCTCTTGACTGTAGTCCTTTTTCTTCAAGTCATCACTTCTCTTTCCTATTCCTCTTTATCTCGCTTCCACTTACATTATACTTATTCTTATTGCCTTTTTTTCACATCTCCCCACCTCCGCAAGCTGGTACTATTCTTTAGTTTTCTGCTCGTTATCACTAGAAATGACTCCGACGAAAGTAGCAATAACTTTTTAGATCGTTGAAATTTTCTCATTACATCAATGGGCCGATTGAGTAACAATATCATTAATGAAACTATTATGACTACTGAAAATTGCTGCAAGTTGAATTTACTATGATAAATAAAAATGCGTAATGACCATAATTTATATCTTGTCTTGTATCTCTCTCTCTGTAAACATCAGTACAACTCGGACACAACCGTAGATTTACAATATAGAATGGCGAGGAAATATATCCTCGGAAACTGCCACTAGAATAACCGAACTTCTTCAGTAATTTAAACAATATTGTTAGTCTGGTGTACTAAGAGCTTAGCTTATAAAGTATTTTCCAGGATTGGTAATCCGCCACTAATAAATCTGTGTATATATAGACCGTGTGTTTTTGGGAGTGCTAGCATATATGATTGCGTTACTATCAATGTTGCTTGCAAGACTATAACCAGTTCCAGTATAAACTGCACAGATGATGCTAGAAATACAGTTATTTTAGCTGACACATCATGACTTTATACTTCAGATATGAACAGACTACACCAAATATATAGAAGACATGATTTTGAGTCGTTATTTGCTAAGTATATATTTACTTCAGAAATCATGTTGCTGGATGAATTCGATGCAAAATTCTACAATGAAACATCACATCTTTACATTCGCATACGTCGTCTAAATTTAAATCTACCAATATATGCTTATATTTCAATTCTCTTTGAATCGGGAATGTTATCTAATAAGAGATATTTTTTGTTAAACTCAGCAACACATATATCGCCAAAAAATATATATGAAATTATTGCAAACAATATGTTTATATAAGCGTATAAGTATAGTTACGTACTGGCACGGACAAACAAACACCCACACACAGACACAGTTATGTATATTTATGTCTATATAACCAACTCTCTCTCTCTCCTTTTCTCTGTCTTTATTTATGTATATATGTGTGTGTATGTATGTATGTATATATATATATATACATACATACATGTATGTGTGTGTGTGTGTGTGTGTATGGAATCTCACACAATTCGGTAATACCAGTCACAATTTATCAAACGTGAGTGATACAATTGTGGATAAAGGTATTAATTGGAATTATGTCAGGTTTTATATCGGTGAACAATAACAAAATTAAGCTAGTAAAAACAAAACACCTATAAAACTAAGAAGAATGTCCATAATTCAAAGAATAATATATTTCCTATATAAATATTTGTAGAACAAATAACAAATATTGATATATCTACGATTTATGAAGTATAACGTATCTCACAATCAATATAGTTATATTTTTGTACGTATATACATACACACACGCACACATATATATGGACGTATGTGCATATTGTTAGGAAGAGAGTCAGTTAGATACAAGACACACTCACACACTTGCACACATACACACACACGCACACACATATACAAGTCATACGTGCTCGGGCGTGTTTCAATAATAATGATAATGATAATAATAATAGCAATAATAGTTATCAGAATAATCAGACAGAGGCTCTCATCGCTTCTGATGTAAACTGCCTCTAGCGTTATCATGTATATTGTTTTATCTTTGCACAAAAGATGAGCTACAGCAAATGTTCTGCTTAATACCACCGAATTGCTTGGCATTTGTGTGACTTTAACCAGTTGAGCATGTCTCGTAGTAGCTGAGTATATGTGTACCTCTGATCATTCTACTATAGGCACTACGTCTGCAATTTGGGGGCGGGGGATATTCGATTACCTAATAATAATAATGATTAATTTCTTCTTTCTTGTTTGGCCAGCAAAGCTGAACACCAACCATAAAGGACGATACGCAGACGAGGGAGAGTGAGGTTAATGTGTAAACAGCAAAACAAAATAATTAACAATATATAACTCCACAATAGCAGTGGGGTACCCACCGAGAGATGACCAAAGCCACCCCACCCACTTTGATGGCACCTATTTGCTCCACACTACATCCGGCATACAGGCGCACACTTACAGTAAGCCCTTTCACACGGGTTATTCTCGTTACATTCCCCCACCTTTCGGCGAACATTTTTGGGTGACAACACCTCCCTCTCCAGTCTCACCTTACTTTTCAGGTGTAACCCGAAAATCTCAATGAGGCCTTGGCCAAAGAGGAAGGTACCTTCTTCAAACATTTAAATCGCGTCCACCATACAACCTCTTTCATCATAGTCACCAGAGAAAGAAAACCTGCCTTTCCGTCCCGGCCAAAGAAAGGTAGCTGTGCAATCTTCATGATTGATTCGGACGATAGCCAGATCCGTCCTACGCGTAACAATAACTGTTCGACGAAGCCCCACAAGTCAGCAATCAACGGACATTGTACTAGTGCATGCAGAACGGCTTCGTCACTCTACATGCGCCTCGGATATATTGTATGACTGCACATCTGTGCCCGTAGAGCTTACCGGCAGCACCCCCGGTTGCACTGTCACGACAAAGATTTCTGGAAATTATCCATAGGTCCCAGTCTGAAAGTCGTCTGGAGAAGACTAGTCAGCTGATCCCTCTCAACGCCCAGTGTCTCTACCAGATCGTCGTTACTCTTACTTTCCACTAATCACCTACAGAACGCCAAAGTGGAATTCCACCGACCGCATTTCCCGACTGACTGAGGGCTTTGAGCCCTTGGAGATATTCTAGGTGCCAAGCGCCCTGTCTGGGATAACACAGGAGCCACAAATTTAGCTCTGTTAAGGATACGAGCTGTGGAAACACTTGCTCACCGCTAAGATATCGCTAGACATGTCGCAGCCTAGCGCATGTTGGAGCATCGTCAACCGTGGCATGCCCAAGCCTCCATGCAACGGATGCTGACAGGAAATGGATCGTCTGACAAGCGGTACACTTCCCTTCAAGAAGCAGAAGAGCAAGCATATCAGCTTGTTTAGACTCGAAGTGGGGCAAGGGACAGTAGTATATGACGGATGCGATGTACGCATTCGCCTCCTCTGCCTAACCTTTGAGTGACAGCTTCCTCTCGGCCTATAGCTGGGTGTGACCGGCCAAACGATCTGGCCAATCTATCTACTTGGTTGTCCGAATTAAACGAGATTTCGAGCAACTTAACCAGTCCTTCTGTCCAGCGCCCTACAACGCTGACTTTCGGCATGGACCTTCCTCCCCAGGTGCCAAAATGCGGGCCCACTGATTTCCCGTGTTTAATCGTTGCTTCTGTCACCGCTTCGTATTCCTTTAGCGTAGGGTTGTCCATTTCTATTTCAGAGCCATTGACACTATCACGATTACATCGTCCGCATACGCTGAAACACCTCTTTCGCATCCTTGCTCAGCAGATCGCGGGAGGACCGAACGTATCTCAAGATCCAGGTATTTTCTGAGCAACACCACCCAACAATTCCCGGTCGACTAAGAGATGTAAATTATCATAATCATTGAAAATGGGCGCTAAGTAGCGCGTGTCCGAGGTCCTGGTTTAACTGACAGCTTTTTCGCCACCTGGGGTCATTGAGCAAGCGTCCTTGCTTCTATGACGTCCCCAGGCCACGTACGTTTATACTGCCCACTCTAAGCAATACTATGCTGGACAATCAGAATGCTAGAAAATAGCCGAGAGGTACTTACCAAAGCTTTGTAGGGGAGTGGGTGTGCGTACTCCGTCCCCCTCTTTGGATGTGGGTTTTCCCTCGCAGCAGTTCTTAGCAAAGCCTGATATTGAGGTTCATGTGAAAGAGGCCTTGGCCAAAGAGGAAGTGGAAATATCTAGATTTCAAAATTTTGTATTTGCTTTCAGTAGCTTTGAATATCTTTATACGTGACAGGATATTTGTGGGTAATATGACTTAGTTAGATTCATTAATATCCATATTTGAGGAGTGATCTATTAATCCGTTATTTTTTGTGCTTATAGCTGTGAGATCTATAATGTCTCGTTTATGATCATTTGGTTGAATGGAGTCCATTTCTTGTGTATGTAGACAGTGCTTTGATTGTGATGGTTGTGGTGGTAGAGGTGGGTATGATTTTATTTTTGCCTCTGTGTGTGTAGGTGAGTTTATGCATGGAGTGCTGTTGTTACTGTAAGTTTCCTTCTCCATTTTCTCTTATTGCTTGATTTTTTTTTCTGGTTATCATTTGTACTCTTCCGTCTTTTCATTCCTTTTCGTGTGACTTTGCCATGGCTATCTCTCCTTGTTTTCGTCGATTTCGTTGACCGAATTGGGGAGAGTTATGTCTTCCGCAGATATTTGTCTTATTGTTGGCGTTCTTAATGATATTCTCATTACTTTTGTTGGGAGTTCTCTGTTGCTGCCGTTGTTGTTGCTGTTTGTTATGTAGTTGTTATTGCTACTGGTGTGCATCCTACATTACGTTGTGCAATTGTTTCCCACTCCAGTCGTTCTTGTGTGTGGAGGCGCAATGGCCCAGTTGTTAGGGCAGCGGACTCGCGGTCATAGAATCGCGGTTTCGTTTCCCAGACCGGGCGTTGTGAGTGTTTATTGAGCGAAAACACCTGAAAGCTCCACGAAGCCCCGGCAGGGGATGGTGGTGATCCCTGCTGTACTCTTTCACCACAACTTTCTCTCACTCTTACTTCCTGTTTCTGTTGTACCTGTATTTCAATGGGCCGGCCTTGTCACTCTCTGTGTCACGCTGAATATCCCCAAGAACTACGTTAAGGATGCACGTGTCTGTGGAGTGCTCAGCCACTTACACTTTAATTTCACGAGCAGGCTGTTCCGTTGATTCGGATTAACCGGACCCTCATCGTCGTAACCGACGGAGTGCTTCCACAGTCGTTCTTGTAGCTGCTGCTGGCACGGTAGAGGCTTCTGTGGAAGCTTTTGTGTCCATTTGTCTATGTTGATGTTGCTGCTTCTGCTTCAACAGTTGCATCTGTACATGATTTCTTTCTAATGTTACCTCTGGCAGGTTTTGAGGCACATGTACTGTTAACTTTCGAATTTCACGTCTTATAATCTTCTCAGATTCTTTAAATATACTTCCTTATCTTTTAACGACATAATTTTAAACTTATTTGCAACTCTTGTGAAAGAAACGTTATTTCTGTTTAAGGCGGCGTGATGGCAGAAACGTTAGCATGCCGGGCGAAATGATTAGCCGTATTTCGTCTGGCATTACGTTCTGAGTTCAAATTCAGCCGAGGTCGACTTTGCCTTTCATCCTTTCGGGGTCGATAAATTAAGTACCAGTTACGCACTGGGGTCGATGTAATCGACTTAATCCCCTTGTCTGTCCTTGTTTGTCCCCTCTATGCTTAGCCCCTTGTGGGTAGTAAAGAAATAGGTATTTCGTCTGCTGCTACGTTCTGAGTTCCCATTCCACCGAGGTCAACATTGCCTTTCATCATTTCGGGGTCGATAAATTAAGTACCAGTTACGCACTGGGGTCGATGTATTCGACTTAATCCCTTTGTCTGTCCTTGTTTGTCCTCTCTGTGTTTAGCCCCTTGTGGGTAGTAAAGAAATAAGAAACGTTATTTCTGTTTGAATCTTCCTTTTCTTTGTTCGTAGTTTAGTAATTTGTGTGATGGTCGTAGTGATGGTGATGGTGGTAATATTTTCTTTGCAGAATTGGCTGCTGCTAGTAATATTTCATGCTTCCTCCAACGAATTCTCATTATTCCTGACACTTCCACTCTGGTTGTTGTTGTCGTCATCGCTGTTGCTCCACCTGCTACTAACACTATCATTCATATCTAGAGTGAGTAGGGGTGGGTGAGTGACGGCGAAAAACAATTTCGTGTCCTGCATCTCCTCCCACTTCCCCCTCTTGTTGACTTGCTAACAAAAACAAATTCATATTAAATTTTGCAAATTTTAAAAGGAAAATTTCTTTTCTTTTCCAGTGGTGTTTTCCCTGCAGAGCAAAACACAAAGAATAAAAATAATAACCTTGTTAATAAGACCAATATGATCAAGATTAACTTACTCCCAAATAAATAAAAAAATTGCTACAATAACAGTCATTTTAAAGGTAAAGTAATTACACACTTAGGGAGCTGCGAAATACATGACCAGCGCTAGCGAAAGTAGTAGTAGTAGTAGTAGTAGTAGTAGTAGTAGTAGTAGTAGTAGTAGTAGTAGTAGTA
The DNA here is from genome assembly GCF_006345805.1 of Octopus sinensis. Classification (NCBI taxonomy): domain Eukaryota; kingdom Metazoa; phylum Mollusca; class Cephalopoda; order Octopoda; family Octopodidae; genus Octopus; species Octopus sinensis. Next base: position 6,575,025 of record NC_042997.1, on the reverse strand, counting down.
GTAGTAGTAGTAAGAATATTAATATGAGAAGTACATGGAACAAATAGAGACTGCAATAAGGGTGGAGCTCCTGCAGAAAACAGCACTGCATGGAACCGCTCGAATACTCCGGAAGGCTCTCGAAAATAAGAGGTGTTACCTTAGTTCACTGGTAGTGAACTGCGTAGTACATCTCCTGCGTTCGAAGCTGTGCAAAGGAAATAATAGTAATAATAATAAAGATAATAATCCTTACTACTATAGGTAAAAGACTTGAATCTTTGTGGGAGGTGGCTAGTCGATTACAACGACCCAGTGCACTTTGCCTGTCATCCTTTTAGGGTCTTTCAAATTAGTACTACTGGAGTCGATGTATTTGACTAGCCCCTTTCCCAAAGTTTCACGCGTTGTGCTTGCTGCTTAATTTTCATGTCCCTCCACAAATCTTCTGTATAAACCATTCAACACATATGTTTAGGATATCATGCAATGGTATCAAACGTCAACGAAAGACATGGTATTCCTTCGAAAAGTAAGCAGCATTTAGAACAAGGTTATATTACACCAGCAGCAGAAAGAACGAAGTCGATATGGCCTGTTCCTTCTTTCTTAGACCTAAGCAAAAAATTTATTTTCGTCGTCTATGTAAATTGCGATTAGTAACAATTAGATATTCAAAGGGTATAAACTTTGTAGTTTTTCAAAATAGGTCACTTTACTCTCTATAACATCGGATAAGTTAAAAGGTGGATTAATTAACATATCCGTTGAAAACCACACAATTTTTTCGTATAATGTGAAAAAGCTCATACGTTCTACTATAGGTACTAAGCCTGAAGCTTTTACGGAAAGAAGGCAAGTCGATTATATGGACCCACATTTTTGGCTGGTATTTCTTTTATCGAACTTGAAAGCCCGTGAGGCAAATTGACATATCTGAATTCAATCGAATATTGAAAAAGCGGAAGACATGGCGCTAAGCATTTCGTCAGGAGTGCTATCAGTTCTGCCAGTCCACATTTTAAAGGCTCATTAATAAACCTGCGCCAATAAATCAAATGTACGGCGGCAAAATGAAAAGGCAAACTGTTTTATTTCCCTTAAACATCAATTTAAAAGAACTATATGCATTTATATATTTATCACTATATGCATATTGTATGTGAGCTTGTTTGTCTGTGTGTATGTACGTATGTATATTCGTGCACTGTCTTAAGACATGCTTAAAATCTGCCAGTCGTATATGACGTAATAAAGTGCGGGTATTCGTCATACTGTAATTTACGTATAAGTGAGTGCGCGTGCACGTACGTCTGGATATGTTACATGTATGTAGGTGTGCACACTAATTCAGAGATACGCATGTGTATACTTAAATATACATACATATAAGAATATGTTTCTGTTCGTGTGTGTGTGCGATCGAGTGTGGACATACTAATGTATTGCAATGTACAGATAAATTTTACATACCATTCTTTTTAATTTGTACTTCAACAGTCATTATTTTCTCTCATCTTAAGTCCAGGTATTGGTTTTTTTTCTACAACGGAACATTGTTATTATGTTTCATAAAAATATTATAGATTATATAGACAGCAACGGGAACAATAATTAATAATTATAAATTAAACGATGTATGTGTGAAATTCTTCATTTTGATTTTCGCACAAATAGTAGAGTTTTGAATTGCGGCATTAATCAATAAATAATACAAATATCTACGTTTTAATTTAGCTGTTTATTAGCATTTTCCCTACAAATTAATGAATTATTTAACATAGCAGCTAATGAGATCATTTTTGCCCAGAAATATATCAGGTGAGCATATAATAAATGATACCACGTATACAACAGATGATATTTGTGTGACTGTTTGGAAATTAGTTCGTCAGTTCTTTTACACTATAAAATGCCTATGTTACACAAAGTTATATAAAATATATATTGAAATGCACCACAGATGTTTAGTGAAATAACAAACATTATCAAGCGGAAAAAAGTTTATTGGCGACAATCATGTAACTCTGATATACTGCAGCTACTGTGAATATTTTCCCATTTCTTCATTAGACTATGTTACCGAACTAGTGGAAGCCCAGTGGTTTGGTCAGCGGATTCATGGTCGTTGGATCGCAGTTTCGATTCCCAGACCGGGCATTGCGTTTATTGAGCGAAAACACATAAAGCTCCACAATGTTCCGGCGGAGTGTGGTGCTGAACTCTGCTGTACTCTTTCACCACAAATTTCCCTCACTCTTTCTTCCTGTTTCTGTTGTACTTGTATTTCAAAGGGCCAGCTTTCTCCTCGAGACCTCCGTTATGAGTGGGTACATACATAAATACATAGACATGCGATTATATTTGTCTGTGTGTGTCTGTATATAGGGATTGACTAGAGGGCTTTGTTTATTTATGAGTTGCTTTATTAATTTCACCGGAGTATACGTACTTTTAATGGTGATACAAAACAATTATATAAACAACTTAAATTTTAATAACAATCTCGAACCTACAAATTTTCCGATAAGCAAGTAATCATATTTATATCCTACAGCGAACTACAAAACGTTTGCTTCGCTTGCCATCATTGACAGACGTTGAAAAGAGTTATCAAGTTGTGTGAAATATTTTCTATATGTATTTCCTTTTGTTCACTTTCTTTTCCCCTGTCATGATTATTATTTGAATAATTATTTATTTAGTCATATGCAAATTTTACTCGTATACGTTTGGAGTAGACATCGATGAAGTCTGCTTTTAACTGTCAAATACGTAGGCTTCAAATCATCTTTTAGTCAAACACGAAGCTTGATTCAGTTCAATTAAAAAGCATGGGTAAGCAACGCATTGTAAGCTACACTATGATTTCAGAAAAAGATTATCTGCGCGCAGCGTATACATCACCCCCTCCGATGCCTTTGTTTTGTTCATTATATTTATACTGTTAAATGTAAAAATATGATCTACAAGAGATGCCTTAAAGAAAATTTAACAAATATATTACATTCATTAATTAACCAATAACATGTGCGACCGTGTTTCTAAGGATATATCATTAATCAGAAGTGCTGAAAGACACTGTGTCCACTTGTTTTAAACTAGTGTTTCGAAATATTGGACGCTAACATATTACAAACATAGTAACTCTGACATTGTTGTGATACATTCATTTTGGGATAATCCATGTATGAATGTCGGTGTGAAGTGCTTAAGTACCGATTTCTTTGTTTCAAGCCTGTACAGCTTCAAACGTGATGCTTTTTCTTGAGTGCAAAAGAATCAATAACATCCGTATGTATTTCTACAGATAGAATTGATCTAAATTTATGGAGATATTAATCAATAGTTTTCAGATAATTCATAACATATTTAGATCTATACAAGTAATATCTTATATAGGTAATTATGTTCTGTGAATCTAAGAGTGTGACATCATTTATCTAAGTAATATGAATAAAAAATATTAGTAATATTTGATACGGTAAGTAGCGCACACGAGTCTTTCTATTATTTAGTTAAATTAGAGTGGAATTTTCACAGAATTTGTTTTGTCAGACAGAGTGCTTCATTTAATTTCTTCCGCCATTTAACCTTCCAGCATTGCCAAGGTCAAATCTGGATGTCATTATTTCCAGTTCGGTACAATAAAATACCTGTCGATAAAAAATTCACATCATTTTAAATCTGCAATGGAACCTCGCAATAACAATTTATGCCCTTCATTTTCACATAAATATTAATTAATTACTGGTGCCTAATTTCATGACTGATATCATGTAAGACATTAAACATCATTAGGAACACTGGATCTTAGTTCAAATTCCGCCAAGTCTACTTTACTTTTTATACTTTCCGGGTCGATAAAATAAGCAGTTTAGCATTGGGTGTCAATGTAGTCGACTTACACCCTTTCCGGAGATTGCTGCACTTGTGCAAAAATTTGAAACTTATATTAATTCAGACAATTTAGATATGATTAAACTCTTAGCACATACGATATAACGACGATATTTTTGCTAAGAGGAGTACATTGTAATAGTTTTTACCTGTAGACATCTAATTGAATAATTAGTTTTAATTTCGTAATGCACTCTATAATCTCTGTTTTATATTTTATTTATTTTTATTTATTTATACGCCCCTTTTCAAGCCTAGCCATGCTAATGGGCCCGGTTTCCCGGTCTCTATGGCGTATGTAGTCCCCCCACCAGCTAGACGGGACGCCAGACCCTCGCAGCGTTACTCAAGAAACAGGAAGAAAGACTGAGACAAAGTTGGGCGAAAGAGTACAACAGAGGTCGCCACCATACCCCTACTGAATCCTCGTGGAGCGTTAGATGGTTTCGCTCAATAAACTCACACAACGCCCGGTCTGGGAATCTAAACCGAGATCCTCCGACCGCGAGGCCGCTGCCCTAACCACTGGGCCATTGCGCCTCCAAACTCTTTTTTATAGGTATGTATATTCATATCTGAATAAGGAGAAATATATAAATTCGATACTAAGATGGTAAGTATTTATTTCTAATCACTGGGATATATTGCCGAAACAAAAAATTGCTTGAATTTAGATAAAAATACATACTAACTAATAGAAATTATTTACTGATTATCAAAGATTATCATTTCAACTTATGTTAATTCCCCATTTTGTTTAATCCTTATGTGCGAGATTAATGTAATTTTTTATCACGTACACTAATTTAAATTGTACTGCAGGCAGAAAAATTATCTTTTATATATAGAGTGATTTATAAATGTAGAGGCACCCGTTTTTTGTTCTAGAAAATTAAGATGTTATTTGATACATACTGTTCATTTTTCATTCCAAATTCTCTAAATAGGAGGACAATAATCATTGAATTAAAATTGCATATGACACGGTTCTTGAATGAAGCATTAAATATTGTGCACTTGAAGCATTTCCAAATACAGCATTGGCCTCTATATATGCTGCAGTTCCACACAACCGCGTCGATATTCTTATGTGTCATACTCCTCAATGCAGCTCTAAAGAAGAAGAATATTAGAAAATATTAGGTGTGCAATAATTCAATGTTTAGTTGTATGTCCAATAAGAGTATTTCAGTCATTATCTCCCTACTAGCCGTATTCAGGCCTCATAATTTGAATATGTACATTGAATGAAATTTAAATTTAACCTCTTTTAAATATCGTATGCTCGTGCGTAAATATTATAAATCATTATTAAATAATCTTGGTTGTTCACGGTAAAAATTGATAGTGCTTGGCAAAATTTCTTCGGAATAAGATATAGTTTTTGAAATAAAGGTTGTGTCGATGTTTGAAATAAATTTTTACAAAAATCAGATATAATTGAGTAATCAAGCAAATGTAGGTGCAGTGTAAACGATTGACGAACTTCGCTTTTAAATTTTGAGATTTTTTTCTCTATTCGATATTGATAAATCAATAACTGTGTAGTTTATCATTTATATTGTTCCCTATATCTTAATACATTCCGGACGTAATAGATTTATATTATTATAAAATAGTGGATAAAGAATTATTTGATAATATTGACAGTTACCTACTTATATTAAGAATCCAAAATGCGCTCGCGGGGACATAATAAAATGTTTTAAACGAATATCGCAAATATTCTCTACCGCGCTGTAAAATCTATGTCATTCGCTGAAGCCATAATGCCGGAAATATTAATTATAGTTATCGGTATAACACTTCTAAAATCTGACATATTCGTTTTCCATATACTACAAAAACGACAGTCACTTCTGAATGATCGTGTGTTAATCAATATAAAGAATCGATTTCTGTTACATATTTTATTATATTAATGCATTTAATTATTTTGTATTTAGAAGGAACATCTTTTTTGTTAATAATGAAATATAATGAAAGACTTCCGTTTAAAAGGCAGCATAATTTCTTAAGAAATCAACAATCCTAAATAACAATCAACAATCTGAAACATATGAGATCTTTAATATAACAGCCATGAATGTGATCGATGAACAATATGCATATGTTTTCTCAGTATAAACTTTGACAGGTTTGTTTTCAAATCAATCGGTATATTAATTATCAATTATCTGGAAACCTGGCTGTGCATGTTGTCTACAGTTATTCATTACTCAAATCAATAGATTCCGTTCTATATTAGATCATATTTAATGTCTCAATGCATAAGAGTTTAGAACAAAATTAACATACATATGGAAGTAAGTTCACAATGTATGTATGTATATGTTTTTGTGTGTGTGTGTGTATGTATACACGTCTGTGTATATATGTTCTAACTGTAGCATGTGTTGTAATATTTAAAAATAATAAATACGCGCATTTTTCGTGAAAGTGAAGTGTGGCATTTTAATTAATTCTAAACAACATTAATATTTATTTCACGGGACTTCTCATCCAATAAGAAGAAAGCACATATTACAACATATTCCATATTTCATCTCTGTAAGATCGATATAACGGACAGCAATAATATCCATGACTGAAATAATACGACTAAACCACTTTCTCTCAAATATCATTTTTATGTGTCTCTGAAACAAAGCAACTATCTAAAAGCATCCGCTGAAATCATTATTAAAAGAATTTTCATGTATGCATTTAACATTAAAATTGTTATATTGACAATGAAACAATATTATATATATACATGCATATATACATACACACGCAATACATACATGTGTATTCATATTTATTTACTTCTAATAATTCAGCTCTAGATTAAACACTCGTAAATCAATCATTTGAATAAAAACTGATAAAAAGCTGAATGAAGACGTTGTACTTTAAGTATATATGTATATATATATATATATATATATATATATATATATATAGAGAGAGAGAGAGAGAGAGAGAGAGATAGATAGATAGATAGATAGATAGATAGATAGATAGATATATTTATTTGTATATATATATATATATAGATATATAGATAGATAGATATATTTATATATATATATATATATAGATAGATAGATATATAGATTTATATATATATATATATATATATATATATATATAGATAGATAGATAGATTTATATATATATATATATATAATATATATATATATATACTAGCAGTATCGCCCGGCGTTGCTCGGGTTTGTAAGGGAAATAATTATATAAGCATGTTTAGAGATGTAAAGTATAATAGCCATCTCAATATGGCTAACCACAAAGGGGGAGGGGTGTTACTGTAGCTTTTTACGTTCTGAGATTTAATAATAAATTTTAGAGAGTTACTTTCCTTATATATGTCAAAAATGGATTAAAAATGGGAAAAATTGATGGTAAATTTTTTTTAAATCGTAGACTCATCGTAGACGCGCGCTAATACCCAGACGGTCTCGATATGAATCACGACTATAAGATACCCGGTTTTGGTTAAACTGCACCGCAAAATGTGGGAGTAGTTAGGAATCTAAATCGTAGGAGACAGACACACAACCTCACTTTTATATATAAAGATTTCCTCTATTTACATAATATTGAGGTCTCTTTCTTTCTTTTGTTATCTTACTGTTTTTACCAATATACATATATATATATATAAATATATATATAGTTACAGAGATGTACTTGCATAGCAAGTGACTTGATCTGAGATCGTGTGCTGGAACGAAAACAGTTGCAGCGTTGAAGGTGTTTATAAGCCATTTAAGAAACACACAAAAACCGTTAGATTCACTTCAACATTTAAATTTAATTTGTCAAAATATTTTCGTCGCTTTGAGACCGCGACCTGTTAGCACGATATTTTTGTCAGTGAACAGGTCGCGGTCTCAAAGCGACGAAAATATTTTGGCAAATTAAATTTAAATGTTGAAGTGAATGTAACGGTTTTTGTGTGTTTCTTAAATGGCTTACAAACACCTTCCAGGCTGCAATATATATATACACACATATATATATATATGTATGTTTGTATGTATGTGTGTATATGTGTATGCATGTATGTGTGTGTGTGCGTGTCTGTGCTTGTGATTGTCCTCCACCACTGCTTGACAACGAATGTTGGTTTGTTTACATCCCTGTCACCTAGTGGTTTGAGAAAGGAAACAGATAGAATGTACAATGCTTACAAAAATAAAACTGGAGTTGATTCATTAAACTACAATTCTTCAAGGCATTGCCCCAGCATGGCCACAGGCCAATGGCTGGAAAAAGCAGAAGAATAAAAGAATACATTCTCTGCTTTGGTCTTATGTTCAAGGCATGAGAAAGCTTGAGTTTACATGAGAAGGCCTAACAGACCTGGTAGAAACAGCAGCCAAATCTCCCTCAAATCACACCTTACTGTCTTACGTATGTATATATATATGAGCCAATGAGAGGGACCTCTACATGGCAGCTAGACCTGGTAGAAATAGCAGCCAAATTTCCCCCAAATCACACCTTACTGTCTTATCTATGTATATATGTATGTATGAGACTATGAGGGAGACCCCTACATGGCAGCTAGACCTGGTAGAAATAGCAGCCAAATTTCCCCCAAATCACACCTTACTGTATTATCTATGTATATATGTATGTATGAGCCTATGAGGGAGACCCCTACATGGCAGCAAGACCTGGTAGAAATAACAGCCAAATCTCCCGCAAATCACACCTTACTGTCTTATCTTTCTGCTACTTGGATATAGGTGTTATATTCGTCGTAAAAAACTTTCCTGTCACACACTCACGCACACACACACACACACACGCACCCTCACACACACACACACACGCACACCCACACACACCCACTCACACACACACACGTTAGCTTACAATTTTATTTATATATTTGCGTGTCTATGTGTTGAAAGAGGAAGTGGGAGGCAGAGTGAGAGAATCACTCACTACAGTAAGTCAATTACTTTCATTTTATTCGTTGCCCACTGTGTGTGTGCGTTTGCGTGTGCTGTAAACCAGACTAAGAAAAGCATTTGACACACACACCAGAATGTGAGTTTTCTGTAAATTTTGCTTAATTGGAGTTTAAATTTTAAAAACTTGACCTGTCATGACGCGATGCATTGTACTCTTAAAGATGCAAGGTAAATTGTAATTGAAGAAATCCTATATTGTAGATTTGTATAACTCCCAAAGGGAGGCAGATAAAATCTGCCTTTTATAATAAGATATATATATATATAGATATATATATATATATTTATATATATATATATATATATATATAAATATTTTATATCTATATATATATAAATAGATATATTTATATATCTATATATATATATATATATATTTATATCTATATATATATATATAGAAATATTTATATATCTATATATATATATAGATATATTTATATATCTATATATATATAGATATATTTATATAATATATATATATATATATATATATAATATATATATATATATAATATATATATATATAGAGAGAGAGAGAGAGAGAGAGAGAGACAGATATAGTTATATATATATATATAGACATATTTATATACATATATGTATACATTTATGCGTGTGCATTTGGATGTATTATGTATGCGTATATATATATATTTCTCTATCGCCTCATCCCCCTCTCTCTTTCTTTCTCTCTGTCCCTATCTAACTATCTTTCTCTCTCTCTCCCTCTCTCTCTCTCTCTATATATATATATATATATATATATATATATAAAGATATACGAATGTGTGTATATATATATGTGTTTGTGAACACTGAATTCTATAATGATGTATAGATACATGAGTACCAGTATATATTATTGCATGTATGTATTGAACTATAAGTTCTGTACATAAAGTACCCCTACGGCTGTTTTGCAAGAATGTCTAGTTAATGCAACAATAAGACTGACTTCTTTTCATCTCTTCCAATCCGTCATTGCTTTTATTTTGATTCGATGTTTTACCGTCACCAAATTTTCGCATGCAATAATTGTAGAGACATTATAATCGTAGAGCCGTATGGGCGGGAATCCTTCGCAAGATCTGCTCTCTTGAGACAGAGAACATTTTTACCTCCTCCATTATAACATATTTTCACCGCCTGTACTTTTCAGTTATTTCGATTGAATTTTCTAAGAATTTCTTTTCTACACTTGTTCATTTCTATTTCCTTTTACATTGTTCCATACATACTAACTTCAAGATTATTGATTTACTCATAAAAGCATCACAAAAATAAGAGACAAAAAAGTCAGCAAAATGCCAAAGGAGTTGTGTAGAAATAGTGAATGAGAACGAACAAGTATTTTGAAGAGAAAGTTAAGGATATGGAGAAGGAATAGAAAGCGAGTGAGAGGAATGAGAGAGGAGAAGGAATATAATTGCGGGATGGAAATATCTTAACATCTGAAAATCAAAGTAGCTTTTGTTAGTTAAATAGATATTTTTTTTGTAAATGTAACCACTTCTAAAGAAGTTGAATTTCGATGGTTTTAGAAATATTATAAACTGTAGTACAAAGACCATTCAATTCAAAATGTAATTCGTTACTTATCAGTAAAAAAATAACAAAATGTAATTCAAGCAATAAACTAACTGCAACTTTAACAAAACATATTTGTTTCCGTTTGTTAAATAATTTTTAAAAATCAATTCAATTGGCTGATATTACTAGCGTCATTGCATACGCTAAAACTAATATTATGTATTTTTGTTTGATTCTATATACGAAAAGGAGGGACGAATTAAAATTATATTCAATATTGTAGTGGAACATTGTTCAGCATATCACATCTTCCATTATGTTCAAATCCTGGGTGTTTCTTATTGCAATTTCATAAATCATAGTTAAATAATGAAACACCTAAATGTGTAAATCTCATAAAATATATTCGTGTATTCTTGGATTTCGTGCCCATATTCCACAAGATATATTGATTTCTAAAACAGGCACCGAATCAGAAATTGAAGTGGGCAGTTAACACTTAAAGCAATAACATGAATACATCGTTCCTGAAATTATGAAAATTAAACCGAAATTTAATAGGATCTGAAATCTTTACGCAAAACGGCAATGTTATTTTTTCTGTTACAGTATCATGCTGTAATTGTCAAATTCACCAGCGAGAGTTTTAGGTTTGAATACTGCTGAATAAATTTTAGTTCGTATGACTATTTTAAATCTCAGTAATATATAATTAGTAACAAAATGGTTGTGCTTTGACGCATGTATATCAACGAAGAGATTCATGTAATTACATACAATATAGATATACTACTCTAGAACTTATACACTGTTAATTTTTCTTTTGCAAGATATGTTTTCACAACAAATATCGATGAGGTTTGGCTAAAAGAAGAACCCATTACTCAATTATAAACTTTCGTTCGTAAATTGTACCAGCAGTTCGAATTGTAGTCTCTTAAGTTGGTGATTTAAAATACAGTTCCCGAAGAACTTGATCAAACAAACTTCACACATGTTCCTGCAATTGGATGTAACCAAGTTGATCGTATCATTGAAGATGTTGGAAATAGATATAAAAGAAACTATTGTAAAGACAATGTTAAGACTGAAGTTTTTACTAATATCCGTGTTCCCCATGTTAGAACATTACATTGTTATTTTAATAGATTAGAACATCTCTAAAAGAAGTAGTAAATGTTCCAATTTTACTTATTTTTCAATGGGAAAATATTACGGTTTCCAGAGACTTTATCATGTCAGCAGGGTTAAGAATTTCACTTGGAACTTACACTATAACCTATTAATTCGATGAATTTTCTTGAGGATGTTGAAGCTATCTACTAGAAGTCAAATTATCGCGTTATATGATGTCACAGACGAATTTAATTTGCTCTGAAAAGAATTTGCGAGGATGATCAAAGTGATTTATTTTACAAGAGAAGATTAGTTCTGAATTTCTATCCATTATTGACGTCGAGCAGTTTTCATAATATACATAATGCATATCAGACCGGCGTAAACAGAACCGTTTTCAATTAAAATAAGAGGCAAGACTGTCAAACCTCGAGCTCGTGTTTTTGGAATAGGTACAATCAGGCAAGTGCGCTTAAAGACACGTTCATGCTAGCACGAAACACGAAATGTTTGTGCGCTTTAGAACTTAGAATCCTATGTATGTGTATGCGTTAAATCCCTCACACACATATATGTATATATATGTAGGTATGTATGTACGTATGTATGTGTTGGTGTTGGTGTTGGTGTGTAGACGTGTGTATATGAGTCTGGCTGTGTGTGTGTGAGTTTATATATATATATATATATATATATATATATATATATATATATATATGCATGTATAATGAATAGGTTTTCTTTTACAAATGTTTATATAACGATATCGTAGTTATTTTTTACTGAGATATAATTGATTTGTCTATCTCCTTGAAGAGAAAATGTGTTGACCCTTTCACGTTTCAAGACGCTCACTGTGAAAATGATGTTTGAAAACACCTACATCTACCTTCTGCATGTCCCTCAGGCTTTTTGGGAGAATATTAAAAAGCTGTGGGGCCACTGAAATCCAGGCTGTTGCAGTAAATGGTCCTGAAAGGCATTGACATTGTTGGGAAATTTGGCACTGTGTAATGTCAACCCGTTCTGGCATTGTTGTTGCTTTCAAAGCCAAAATTTGACGCAATTCCTTCCAGGATCTTCCAGACGTATAGTACTGCATATCTGTGATTGTAATCCCCTGTGGACCAGTGTACCCTGTAAGTTTTATATTCAGTTTTGGACGCTGGTAGCGCAGGGCTTCGAATTTTTCAGCATTCAACTGCATATCATTATCTTCAGCATATCTGTAAATTGTGTTCAACTCCTGCTGCAGGTGAGCAACATCGCCGGCGTTCTGTATTTTCTGCCAGACATTCCTATCGTCTGCGTAGCTAGCAAAGGTTGCTATACGGGCAGCTAAGGGCATATCTCAGAAGGTCACTATGAAAAGCAGTGGTCCAAAAACAGTTTCCCGTGGAACACCGCCCAATATTTATGTTTTCATTGAGGTGTCTCCACACTTCTATCTTTCAGAAGGCCATGTATTCTTGCTATGCCGAGATCATGCAGTTTGTGGCATATCATACCAAGATCCACTTTCTCAAAAGCTTTTGCAAGTGAACATATATTACGTCCACATTTGAGTTGTTGAGTCATCCTACTGTCAGAGCTGAGTCAGACAGTTCCTACCTGGACGAAAGCCATGCTTGTTATTACTCAGTAAGTTATTTATTCATATATATCTATTGAGTAATCGTAAGAAAAATATCTGGCAGATGTTATTTCTCGGGATGTGATTAGTTTTGTATTTGTCTTACGATATAAATACGTAAATGCATGCGTAGCATCTACACGCCGGCAGTTTCCAAGTGAAAGAAATAAAACTACCCAATTGCTTATGTGGTTGGCAAATTCAGAGACCAAAATTTTGAATAGTTGAAAATAACAAACATTTTCACCTGAATGATTTTTGTCGATGCTAATCTTCTAAATAACTATTTCGCCCGCTTCTTCTGGGTTTTTTTATTTAAAAAAATTCCGTGTCTGTTTTATTCAGGTAATTTTACACATCACTTCCATATTTGTTCCTTACTTCTTTTTTCCACTTCGTATGTCTATGTAATATTTTTGTAGATTTTTAGCTGGTTATTCATTTTCATGTCCACATGTTAAAACACACGTTGGAATTTCAGCGAATGTGTTTATGTAGGTAAAAATATATTAGTAAATTTAACCATAAACTATATGAAAAGTGATGCCTTAATGCTTGTTACTCGACTCCTTAAAGTAAGTAAATGTATATATTTTATTAGCTTCATAATAAACTTTATGTTATAGCATACGTTTTCAGAAAGAATAATTAATAGAATCGTTGCAGGGCTAGAGAAATATTTAAAAAAAAAATTTCCGGCTCCTTTCAATCCCGTCCCGGTGGATTTTCTTCACATCATTTCAGGCAGAGAAAATAAAGGAACATCGCAGTATTGAGATTGATAATAGTCGCCGCCGCCGATTTTGAGGTATGCGTGTTTGAAGGAGAATATTTAACGGAAAAAGTAGTGCGAAAAAGAGAATTCGACCTGCTAAAATTAAAGAACAAAAGAAACTGCCTTTATTTGCAATGGATGCGTGAATGTAAATGGATTCTAGGTATGGATTTTGGTATGAAGTCTCAATAGGGCTACTGATGATTTGTATTTTGATTGAGGTCGATAGTAATGCACTTCCAACGTTGTTGGGAATCGGCCTAAATCAGAAATCGTCATAAGGTTGTGTGTGTGCATAAACATGGATCAAAATAAATGTTTGTCTTTATTTTAGATGCACATCTGAAGTTGAGAAATACGATAAACTTGAATTAACTTCATATTTAATGCGATTTTCTGCTAAAATATTCCAGGAATGTAAGACCCTACATGCATTTCTATTGTTTGAATATTCTCGAGTAAGTATTATAACTTATTTGAAGAAAACTTTTCTAGATCATCTTCATTTATAAATTGAAATACATCTTTTAGCAACTAGGTTCTTTCCTCGGTAAATATCACTTGACATAATTTTCATAGCGTTTCTATCTTGTATATACGAAATTTGAGACTATTTCATCCTAAATCAAGAGATAATGCCAAAATATAGAAGAATATGTATAAATTCTTAATACTAAAGGAAATACAGCGGATGCTAAATTTTGGCCCTCTATAAAATAAGCGATAAAACTGCAAATACAATTTGTATTAAAATCACAAATAATTATCATTATTTTCCTTCAAAATCAAAGATATAATTTTAAAAACACCATCTCTCCCATTATGTTACATATCCGCGAATAACAATCCCAATTTGAATGCATTTAAATAGAGAAAGACCCATGAAAGCAGGTAAAAGACACGCTTGCAGCAAGTGGATGACTAATACGAATATGAAATCAATTGGTTATCAATTTTTTTGCGAGCGACTGGTGTGTAAGTATGATTAATTTTCTCATAAGATGAGAAAATTGTCACCACTATATTTCACAATCAGTTATCGAGTGTAATAATCAATATAAAGCGGGCATTATTACTTATAGCTAATAATCAAGTACTTATCAACGTATGAAATAATACGTTGAAAAATATGTGTGCCTGATCATATTCTTATACCTATATCTCTCTCTCTCTTTCTCTCTCTCTCTCTCTCTCTATATATATATATATTATATATATATATATATATATATACATACATATATATATATATATATATATATATATATATATATATATATATATATATATATTATATATGTATATATATATATGTATTCCTATCTCTAAACACGCATACACACACACACACACACTCACACACTCAAATATAGATCCATAGGACATAAAAATAATGCATTTAATCCCCTGCCATTCTTGGGATTACAAACGTTCCGTAGTCATCATCATGGTAAATACTAAAAACACACTGTATAATATAAAAATTTAATGCGTCTGTATTGATATGCATGCTAGGCATTATACAATGCAAATATATATTAGCAAATCATCAGATAACCAGGCACTCATGTTTACAACAATGCTTCATCTCTCAGTCGAATAGATGTCTTGCTTTTCAGCTGCATAAAACCCAGCATTATATTCCGACGTATTGAAACACTATGTGGTCTGCTAGCCAGGTCAGTTAGAGGAGCTTTTCTTGATACCACATGATTCTATGAATCTATATATTACCCTATTGGATCGCAGTGTTTGCTAAGCTACAAAAATGAGAACACCAGAACACATCAAAATTCATCATATAGTGATAGAGATGAGTTAATTGTGTGCTTTTCCAATAGTAGCATGAATTTGTGGACGCTTAGAGTACGGAATTGTATTTCGTTTAATTATGCAAAAATAAATTGTTGGACCTAGAAATATATTGCATTCTCCCGACATAGACAAATATATAACACACTACTTAAGATTATACATACAATGCCAGTTCATCAAAGTTGTATGGTTGATTAATGATAATGTACGTAGCTGCAGCTCACAATCATTTATATCATATCATGTAAATAAAGTGAGTATTTACATCTAAGCATTCAATATATAACCCTACACAGACACGCAAACGCACACACACTTACACATACGTACACAACTATAGGCATGCATATAAATATGTATTTGAATTCATATATAAAGATATATCTTTGGCTTTGTGTGTGTGGTGAAATTGGTATGCATGTACAATTTTAGAATTCTTTGTATTACAAAAATATATCAATATTTGGGCATTAATATCACAGAAAATAAATACATTTCCTGAAATTACCAGTGTGACTGAAATGACACAGTAACCAACACACTCTAGTACAGTATCTAGATGTGTATATTTTCGTTCTGGTCGGTATCTCCTAATAGTAGCTTCGTTAGGAATTTACGTATGGTTTTATTAATATATTCCCAAATGATAGTGTGATGTTTTCAAAGAATTATACGTCTTCTTTAAAAATGATGTAGAGATGCTCCAAAAGTAAGTCGTTATTTGCTTCCATATATCATTCTTTTATAAGAAACACTACGTTAAATGAGAACATTTAAGAATACATTTCATTTAATCATTTCTCACTACTTCAATTAATTTCCTTTCAGCTTTATAAATAGTTTCTGGGCTATCATTTTCTTAAGCGTTTATATGAGAATTAATAAATTATATTAAGCTTCTTGTGACCGACCTTCTTATTCTTAGTATATAGATCCGTCAGTTTCTGCTTCATTAGTGTTATGATTCAGAGGAAACCGTACAGAAAGATACTTTAGATGCTTTTTTATAAACGTTCAAAATTCGAAATATTTTTGTCACACTGCATGAATATACCAATTCATGTTGCCGCAACGAAGAATAGAGATTTGCTAACACCTCCTGCAATGAACCTCGTTAATAGGATTTTAAAAAAATAAAACAGTTGCGATTACTCACAGACCGCGTATCACATGGAATCCAATAGTTCGGAAGGATTCGAAATACATAGGCACTGCAAAAGCAAAGGTACATAAAAGCAGTGTTGAAAACTGAGTGAAGGCTACCCCATTATACGCTATGATGCGAGTGATATAGTAAGTTGCTGTATGAAGAGCAATTTATTCTTAAAGGATCCTATATTCATTTGACAGAAATACAAAGCTATAATCACTTATAATTTTTATATTACTAAAACCTGAATATCATTTGTAAACAGGTTAACGTATAACCTACATATTTGAAAAGTGAGCCCTTAATAATTTCACGTTGATCTTCTCACTTTTCGTGAAATACCTGTAAACATACATCCGTATATTAATAAAGAAAATAATGATCAATACTATGAAATTATAGGGATATTGTTTGCAGGTTTATGCGCCACTTTCAGATATTCCACGGTATAAATTAAGAAACTATCCTAAATAACAAAGTACAGCAATAGTCAAATACCCATACCTTTATGTACGATGTGTGTGTGTGTGCGTATATATTTACATATTGGCACTACGTCGGTTAAGATGGAGAAGATGGCAGTTGATCCGATGAAAGGAATAACATGCAAAGGAATACTATGGTCTCTAAATAATCTTATTGAATACTTCTTGCGCCGACACGTACATCCTTGCAACAACGTAACATTTAATCTAATCATGGTATCCTTGGCCTGAAGAGTAACAAGTGGTATATACCTCACTTGGATGTTACCACTTCTGAGATTCCGCTCACTATGATACGTATGTACCCCGGATCTGAGATCAATAATATTTTAATTTGGCCGCGGCAGTCTCTTGCAGAGGGTCGTCAAGTCAGCTCAAGGTTAATCACAGAGGAGCAAGAGACTAACTCGTCGGAAACAAAATTACACATTAACGCAAATAACGACACACACACACACACACACACACACACACACACACACACACACACACACACACACACACACACACACACATACACACACATACACACACATAAACACACATACACACCACATACACACACACACACATACACACACACACGGACACATATGTCCATGTATACATACATGTAGATATATACAAACTAATCTATCAATCTTCCTATCAGTTCGGTGAAATTCAATTTATTTTTGGGAGTGTAAGTTACTGAGTGTTTTCATATATGTAAACATGTATGCCATTACACGTTTCATAAACATCATTGAAAGAAGAAAAAGTTCTCACGGATATACGCCGGCACATATAGTTTTTATACTCAAAGGGACATTATTCGTGCCTTGAGAATATATATATTAGAAGAAATGAGGTACTCAGAAATTCGGATGGGTTTATATTTACAGATATTTATTTGTATATTACTTGTTTTTATACATCATATAACTTAGATCATATATTAGCGCTTTCTCCTATTCTAGTAGGCTTTTCAAATCGAAATAAGTTCCTGTGAAAAAGCTTTGAGCATTTTATAGTGTCATTGAGTGTATAGTGGTGAGAGAGATATAAGATAGTACATGAGGGTGATGAATGAAGAGAAAGTGAGAGAGAGAGAGAGCGCATATGTGTGTGTGTGGGGGGGTGTATGTGTGTGTGTATATGTTAGTTGCAGCTCAGAGCCGTTGCCAAGCTGGGGCACCACCGTTCTGCTACACTGTTATTACTGAGAGCCTCGTCAAATATGTGGCATTTGATGAATATATGATCTTGATATCGTTACCTTCATTTGCACCTCTTGCCGTGTGGTAGGTTCGTCTGGGACTCTTCACAGAAAGAGGTCTTGTTTTGATTTGAAAACACCTACATCTACCTTCTGCATGTCCCTCAGGCTTTTTGGGAGAATATTAAAAAGCTGTGGGGCCACTGAAATCCAGGCTGTTGAAGTAAATGGTCCTGAAAGGCATTGACATTGTTGGGAAATTTGGCACTGTGTAATGTCAACCCGTTCTGGCATTGTTGTTGCTTTCAAAGCCAAAATTTGACGCAATTCCTTCCAGGATCTTCCAGACGTATAGTACTGCATATCTGTGATTGTAATCCCCTGTGGACCAGTGTACCCTGTAAGTTTTATATTCAGTTTTGGACGCTGGTAGCGCAGGGCTTCGAATTTTTCAGCATTCAACTGCATATCATTATCTTCAGCATATCTGTAATTGTGTTCAACTCCTGCTGCAGGTGAGCAACATCGCCGGCGTTCTGTATTTTCTGCCAGACATTCCTATCGTCTGCGTAGCTAGCAAAGGTTGCTATACGGGCAGCTAAGGGCATATCTCAGAAGGTCACTATGAAAAGCAGTGGTCCAAAAACAGTTTCCCGTGGAACACCGCCCAATATTTATGTTTTCATTGAGGTGTCTCCACACTTCTATCTTTCAGAAGGCCATGTATTCTTGCTATGTCGAGATCATGCAGTTTGTGGCATATCATACCAAGATCCACTTTCTCAAAAGCTTTTGCAAGTGAACATATATTACGTCCACATTTGAGTTGTTGAGTCATCCTACTGTCAGAGCTGAGTCAGACAGTTCCCACCTGGACGAAAGCCATGCTTGTTATTACTCAGTAAGTTATTTTCTTCAAGGGATGCAATCGATTTTCCTCTGATTATCAGTTCCATGAATATGCTGATGCGTGAGGTCAGAGAGATAGGCCTACAGTTTTGACATCTGCCCTGCTTCCTTTCTTATGGATTGGGTATATTATTCCCTCCTTCAGTTTGTTGGCAGCCTACCATTTACAAGAAAGCACAGGAAGGAATTTGTAGTGGTTTCGCCAGGGCAGGCTTACACGATTTGAGGAGGATAGCTGGAAACCATCAGGACCAGCTGTTGAGTTTGCATTCACCTCATCTAAAGCTAGTAGTATATCTTCATCGCTGAAGTCGATGTATTCCATCGTAATTGCCTCGCTGGTTATAGGTGAGGCGGCAAAATAATCTCCTGGTTCTTTCAATTGTCTGTATTCTATCGGGGTGGTAAAGACACTTTTGACCTGGTCATTCAGTATCTCACTTATCCTGGTTTGACTATCTCTGAGTGAGTCATTTTTCACAAAGATGGGTGCTATTGTGCAGCGTACTGAGGCTGTTTCTTTGGCATAATGAAATAAGGCCTTTGGGTTTGTCTTGTTTTTTTATTACCCATGCTTTTTGTCTGGTCTGTCGTTCACATAGGATTGTTGCAGGTTTTCTTCAATCTCCATCAGTGTTGATTTTAGATTGAACCTTTCACTACATTTGGAGTGTTGGTTGAACCGAATTGCAACCTTCATCCGTCGTCTCATGAAGATCTTTCTCGCCCTTGGAATCTTGTATCTTTTTATATCGGCCTTGTCCTCTGAGATATATTTCTGTCATATGGTTTGCATAGCAGACATGAAATATTTTACTTTCATGCCAATATCTGGTATGGAGAGACATTTTGGCCAGTCCTGTCTGAGGATCAATTTTTGGATCGATTTCTAGTTTGCTTTGAGGAAGGTCAGATTGGAGAAATTTCAGGTTCTTTCTTTAGGATGCATGACTATTTTTGGTCCATACGAAGACAGCTATATTATGTTGTGATCCGTAAGTAATGTCGGCGTCACTTTTACATCCGTATCGTTTGTAAAGCAGAGATACAAAATGTTACTCTCCGTAGTTGGTCTGAGGACAAC
This sequence comes from Octopus sinensis, assembly GCF_006345805.1. NCBI lineage: Eukaryota > Metazoa > Mollusca > Cephalopoda > Octopoda > Octopodidae > Octopus > Octopus sinensis. The sequence continues at coordinate 6,554,460 of NC_042997.1, read as the reverse complement.
CTGCTCCATGAATTCGGCATTAGTGAGGTTGAGCAGGGACTCCAATTGTGCCTGTTTGCAATGAGTCATTCCTGAGAGCATTTGAAATCATATGTAAGAAATATACTAACGTGGTGTCCCACTTTCATTAGAATTCCTTTAATTCTTGTGAGGCAATCTTCAAACATGACGTTGTCGTTTGGAGCATCCGGTGAGCGACATATATTGCATATGACGATATTTTGTTGTCTTCTGTATACAATTAGAGTATCATATACTGTATTTGATTATGAGAGTAAGACCTAGAACGTGAGTCCTTCACGAATGTATACAGCAACTCCACTATGGTTCATTTTCCTTCTGTATAATATATATAGTATATATATATATATATATATATATATATATATATATATATATATATATATATATATATATATGCATATAGTGAATTATAGCGAGGAAACCAAAATACACATAAATTTCATGGTGAACTATAAATATATATCTATATACACATATATGTATCTCTTTGTCTCTCTCTCTTTATATATATATATATATATATATATATATATATATATATATATATATATATATATAGCTATAGACAAACATACATTCATGTATACATTAATATATATGTACACTTATGTTCATATATATATATGCCAAGCGATGGTGATAGGACTAGCACAGACTCACAAGCATATGAACACATATATGTACGTCTGTCTATATATGTATATATATATATATATATATATATATATATATATATATATATATGTATATACATATATACGCATATGTATATATATACGGATATATACATATATATATATATATATATATACGCATATATACATATATATATATATATATGTATATATATATATATACATATTTACGCATATATATATGTAATATATATACATATATACGCATATATACATATATATATGTCTGTATATATATATATCTATATATATACGCATATATACATATATTTGTATGTATATATATATATATATATATATATATATATATATATATATATATATATATGTATACGCATATATACATATATATATATGTATATACCCATTAGGTTTAATAGGAGACAAAGAAATTCATAAATAATGAGAGTATAAACTATATTGAACTATGAGTAATATTATTGAATTTTGAAAATTCGTGAGGGCTTTCCTTTTCAATTCATTTATGAGGATATTGCGTGTTGAAGCTGCTAAAAATTAACGGCATTCATTTATTTCTCGGAAACAAATGAAATAAGATTGTTACACCATGAACTAGCATCGGAAGTCGTAGTACTACGGATTGTCGCCACTCGCACGAAAAAAGACAATCCCGAAAAGAAACGGCTACTTATATGCAGTAGTGCAAATGAATAACATCAATATTTAGATATATATATGCTTATAAATACATATTTTTGTCTTTAGTTGCTTGTTTGTATGATTTATTTTTCGTACTCTTAAGGTTTCAATGTTGTTCCGTTACATTTCATAACTCTTATCATCTGCAATGTATTTGTTTTCACACCTATTACAACATAAAGAAAGTGCTTACTGAGTAATCTATATAATTCAAAATATATATTTATGATTGCATATATCGTCATGGAAATATTCCAAGCCTATATACATTTGTAAATCTGTACAACTAAACAATCACTTTATTGTTTTTTTTTATATATTTCTCTCTCTGTTTTATTTCATCGTGTTTTTTTCTTTTAAAGAGGGTGTGCTCGAAGCGTAAAAAATCTTTCTCACCTTCTCGAACGTTAAACTAATATACCTGTTTGTTATTTATACACTTGTCTTCGATATTCTTTATGCTGTATGTCTCGTTTCTCAGTTTTTTTTCGTCGTTCGAAAAAAAGTTCATTTCTATAATTTTTGTTTTTATGTTTTCGTTTCTCATTGTGTTCAACGTTTTTTGATGTTCTGTGCCCATATATGCATGAATATATATACATATATATGTAGGTATGTACATACATGTGTGTATCTATATGCCTATATTTATATCTTACTTATACTATTATATGATCGAACGCCACGCTTCCTTTTCCAAGTATATATATGAGTGTCTGTGTACCTTCACACACAGACCTTTTGTCTTTTATCTTTTACTAGTTTCAGCTGAATATTCATTACATGAAGCCTCCTGTCCTATAGGACTTTTGGTTATTGAAAGAGTATGTTTTCCTCGTTTGTTGCCACGAGATATTTCTCTCCGGAACCCTGTACGGGAGGTGTTAGAGGTTTGTTTCAAGATACCTATATCCACCCCATGTTTGTCTCTCATACTTTTTCAAGGATATTGAATAGCTGTGGCCCTTTGAATCACAACCATTGCAGTATCTATTCCTGTGTTTATCATAATAGCTATGCTTAGTTTCTGACAGTGACGCATCGTTGAGACACCGGCATAATTTCCAGAATAATGTCACTGCATAACATTCCCGTCTTCGTTGTAGAGAGCAGAGTTTAAAATCTATTTATACTGATTTTAGCTACCATTTTTCACTGAGTCGGTCTTCTTTGCGTCGCTCGCTGCATTGCTTCGCGTTCCTCTTTTTATACTGTCTGAAAACTATAATTTGGTGTAGTGGTCTACGCGGCTGAGGGCATATGTCCTCCTGAAACTTTCATAGCTCTTAAATTCTGAAATTTCTCAGGATCCATTCGGCCTACCACCTGAATTCTATTACCAATTTAGGAATATGCAGCTGGAAATGATGCATCATTATTCATGCCACTGCCCATTGTGCGCGCTGATTTTAATTTAGAGACTGGAATCCTTTCAGGGCTATGGTACATCCTCTGCATTTTGTTCAGCGTCGGGATTGCAATTTTCTGTGTTGTTCCAGTTTGAATAAAACATCCAGTTTTGCGAAACAGTCTTCAAATTTGCCGGCTGGATTTGGCGCATCGAGTGGAATATATGTTGCATATTCAATAACATTAATTTGCTTTATTTGTAGATTTTGAATGTCATATACAGCGACGTCTAACAAGAAAGCAATTACTGTTTCGTTGTTGAGATACACGAGACCTCCGATTATCAATAGAAATATTTTTGTAACACCGTCACTGGTGCTTGTAGTCGCCATCCTGTATATGTCGACTGTGGTGGCTACTTGTGGTGTTCAGTGTCGTTTCAAATCTCTGCTTGATGACACAAGTTCAGCTACTGCACAGATTTGTGTGTTATATACATAAATAAAAAGATATCAACTATGTGCCATTATCCGGGCACAAGAACTATTGCTAGAGAGGGTCTAAGCTTGCACACAGAAGAATGAGTCCCATATAGACATAAGATACTATCAAGCCAAAGAAGATGATACACTTCTCTAAACACGAAGCACAACATCTAAACTATATATTCTTTTAATAAACTTCAGAGCTTGGAACACATCATCCAGAGCTGCTCTAAAATGTCTATCAACTATTCACGTGCATTTTAATATGTTGCATTTGATCTGCCCGTTTGATGTTACGGATCACTCTGACAGGGAAATAGCAATACATAAATTGAGGCAAGACGAAAATGCATAAGACGCATGTTACTCTGTATATAGCATATCAAAATTTTGTCAAACATTATCGCTGAATCCTATGCGCATGTATTGGGCCATGCCATAAACAATGCGGTTTTCTACACTTTTACTTTTCAGTATTAAGATAAACAAATTTCATTTTAATCAAAAATAGAGACTCCTTCATTTTCAATAATGTTTTTCCGTCTATCAGGTAGACATGCAAAGCCCTTCTTCCAAAATTCACTTTCCGTAACGAAAATTACTCCTGCAGTAATGTTCTGTCTAAATGATTTTGAAGACTGCAGAATAAATGATACATGATAGATGTGGGTGGGGTATCGTTTCCCATTCAAACTTCTCCACCCTTTGGAATGCCATCCCCGCTGTATGTAGCTGAACATTATACTGATGGAAGAACACCTTTTGGTTTGAAACAAAAAATGGTTGTTTCTCTTCTAGTGCTGACTTACGCTGCGCAAACTGCTCGCAGCAGATCTCATATGATATTGTTTGGTTTGGGTTTAAAAGTTCAAAGGGAACTAAACATTTCGTATGTCACTAAAAGATAACAACAACTTACGTGTATAAAAAGCTTCTTCAGCCTGGCAAGTCGGTGTTTCTCGTTTCCTTACCCGCTGTCTTGGGTGCTTCACATTTTTATAGAGAGCCCATTTCTCCTCACCAGTCATTATTCGGTCCCCCAAATAGGTTCATTTGGGAGACGGGGCAGCAAAGTAGAGCACACATTCACTCTCTGCGCGTGGTTACACTCGTAAAGTTTGTGAGGAGACCATTGACCCAATTTGCTGAATTTTCCGATGGATCGCAGGTGTCGATGAATGACCAAATAAAGCTTCTCCGCTAGTTCGTCAACTGTTACGTGAGATTTTCTTCCACTACGGCTCGCAGGACATCCTCGTCGAGCTTTAGAAAACTTCCAGTATGAGGCTCGTCTTCGAAGATGTATTTTGTAGGTCGCAATTTCTGGAAACACCGTTGACACAGGCTTACGCTTATTGCCCGATCCACATATATTGCTTTTATATTCCTCAGACTTTCAGTTGTGTTGTTGCCTTTATAGAATTCATGAAGGAAAACCCGTTGAATATGCTCCTTTCTGATTTGCATTATAGCTTAGAAAAATTAACTGTTAAAATCAAGCTGCACTCTTCAAAACTTGCACTACGAATGAGGACAAGGTGAGATTGCTACCTAATTTTATAGCAAGTTGATACGATAGTTTATCCTCTCTACCGTTGTGTTTTAGTTCGTGCAAATGAACAAATCGCATCATTTATGGGATGACCAAATTTTAATTATACATACAACTTTGTGTCGGTGTGTGTCTTTATGCGTGTGCGCACGTTTAGGCACACACGCACATATACTGTTGCAATTCGTGGACGAAAGACTAGTCACAGTCGTGTGACAAAAGGTTTCCGGTCAGTGGACATGATTTACTATATGAACAGTATTAATCGAGTGCAGAACGTATATATAGTATGCGTGTTTATTTGCCATCCCTCCACAAAAAAATTACCATCCCAAAATATAACAATATCTCTTTCTACACATGGTTTCATATCAGGACTCTTGCAACAAAGATATATAAATTCATAAACGTATACATAAACACATACATACATGCATGCATACATACATTCATACATACATACATATATGTATACGGAAGCGAGGGCGGGAGCAAGGGAACGAGCCGAGTTGGGAGGTTGGATTAGGGAAGATATGCGAAATGGATGTTCGGACTGGAGTCCCCGGGAGGCTCGGAGAATGGTGCGTTTCAAAGGCAGGGTGGTGAAGTTGTAGGTGAGAGGAACCGGGAGACAGGTGACGGTGAGATAGGTGTAGGGAGAGAGAGCAGATTTACAGTCCACGGAACGTGCTCTGGCAAGGGCGATGTGGATGGTGGTGGTGGTTAGGGCGTATCAACGTAGGCAGAAGTGGTAAGCCATGACTTGAGACTGAGTCTCAAAGTCATGGTCGTCACTACAGACTCTGCGTAGATGGAGGAATTGGGAATAGGGGATGGAGAGCTTGGTGTTTTTAGGAGGGTGGAGGAGAAGTTGCGGTATGTGTGTGAGTCTGTGTGTTTGTAGTGGATGGAGGTGGTGAGAGTGGAGTAAGGAATGCTGACCGAAATGTCGAGAAAGGCGACTGAGGTGTCGGAAATAGTGCAGGAGAAGTTGAGAGCGGGATGGAAAGATTTGAGAAAAGAGAGGAAGTGTATAGATGTTCGCGGGAGAGTGAGGTCGCACCGATATAGTCGTCAGTATAACGACCGTATAATTCAGCCGTAAAAGGCTTGTGACTTTCTCAAAATGTTTCTATCCGATATTCACGTTCTTTCACAGGATCATACACTATATATTAGGTCTCCTGTATATATATCCTTCTACAGTTCGGGTATATATTTATACCGTACAAATCATTGAAAACTAGTATATTAAATGTATTCACTATTGTTCATTTATCGGGTGTAAAAATATTTCATATTTGAAAATTGTACCCCATCCAATAATTTTCCTATATATATTTTTCTCCTCGATTGCAATAATTTATATATAATTCAAGAAGATTTTCAGGAAATTATTATAATGTCAACACTCCGAATTTTCAGGAAATTATTTTAAAGCAATATTCCGAATTTTCTTATTTATTGTGACACTTCATCACTTTCTCTACACTGGAAACTGAATACCTTGAAAATAACATAACCAAGCACTCTAATTTCTTTATTGAATTCAATATTTTTCGTTCACATTTTCATCGAGGTTATCTCAGTGAAATGTTTAATGTAGGATAACAATTAACAAAAAATATGATGGATCGTCCTTGTCCCAAGCCTCAGATTATTGAGTTTTTCTATACATTTTACGGATGTCAAGCAATAAATATTTATTGTCTCTTTTTAACGATTTTTCAACCACAGCGAATAGCTAAACATTATATAATCTTTTAATGGAAGAAAAAGGAATTAACGTTCGATCCCATGTATTGAGTCAGGTATTATTATAATACGTACCATTGTAGTGTTACCCTTCTCGGCATAAAAATTTGTATTAAAAGAATTTCTGGTTTCACACCTTTCTTGAAGTTAAAACCCATTACTGGTTAAGAGAAACCAACATGATGTGGCATTTTAATATGATGGTTATTTATCTTTTATATCAAACTGCACAATATAAGAAATAAGTATATAAGGATATTGCATCTGATATGCAATATTCTACTGTAACATCTAAAGAATTTCTGAAGGCACAACATTCTCTGCAACACACGTTCGTAATTCACTTACAATTTTTCCATAAAACTAAGTTTACATTATCTACGTCAATTTCCTGTTTTGAACATACATACATATAACAGGTAATGAAAGAACCATTTTTCTCCATGTAGATCCTGGGCTACAAAAGTGCTTTAGTTAGAGCATTATGAATGGTAAGAACAAATAAATTTACACTTTTCTTTTTCCTCATAATATCCTTTTGTTCCCAATCATACTTTGTTACAGATTTCACGTTGCTCAACTCTGACTTTTCCTCTGAAAGACGTAACGTAAAAAAGTATCTCTCACTTTATCCTTTTATCAGAATTATTTTTAAAAAGAAGTAATTTCTAAATGGCAAAAGAAAGAGAAATCTACAAAATGTCATAAACAGGGCTCTGTCATAATGCAAAGATTTGGACAGATTGATAAAAAATGGGTGATGTAAAATATTCCGTTACTTCTCACTTCATCCACGATTTTGTTAATTATGTAAGATCAACGAAAACAATATATAGAAATACGGTCACAATACATATGGTTGTATATTGCACACATACACACACATTGACACACATTTATACACATACATGTAAGTATGTATATGGATGGATACATATGTATATATATATATATATATATATATATATATACACAAACACGTACACATGTATTTATATATATATATAATGTATAACATACATATATATATATATACATACCTATATATATATACATGCATATAAATATATATATATATATTATATATATATATATATATATATATATATATATATATATATATATATATATCAAACTAAAATCATTGAACAAGCAAATACAAAGTCAACCGCATGTCATTTCATAATTCGAACATTTAATTATAGAATAAACATATAATCCGCAAGATGGAACAAAATTCATATGTACAGCACGTAATAATAATAATAATATAATATTAATATGGTATGGTGCAAGAAAAATTCTTGTTAAAACTTAGAATTAATATTCTAGCGATTCAAAGAGAATACATTTATAGGGACGTAGAATGTAAAATATAATATAAGTAATATATAAAAATATATAGGTATATAAAAATATAGGCATATAAAAATATATAAAACATATATAAATATATATACATATGGGAGCATATAAAAATATAACATATATATATATATATATCGTGTAAATAAAGTAAAATAATGTTCATCGTTTAGAAATCTTAATCGGTAAAATAAGCCTTATATATAAGAAGGAAATCATGTTTACTTATCCCTATGGCCATTTCGTATATATATATATATTATATATATACACAAACACGTACACATGTATTTATATATATATATAATGTATAACATACATATATATATATACATACCTATATATATATATACATGCATATAAATATATATATATATATATATATATATATATATATATATATATATATATCAAACTAAAATCATTGAACAAGCAAATACAAAGTCAACCGCATGTCATTTCATAATTCGAACATTTAATTATAGAATAAACATATAATCCGCAAGATGGAACAAAATTCATATGTACAGCACGTAATAATAATAATATAATATTAATATGGTATGGTGCAAGAAAAATTCTTGTTAAAACTTAGAATTAATATTCTAGCGATTCAAAGAGAATACATTTATAGGGACGTAGAATGTAAAATATAATATAAGTAATATATAAAAATATATAGGTATATAAAAATATAGGCATATAAAAATATATAAAACATATATAAATATATATACATATGGGAGCATATAAAAATATAACATATATATATATATATATCGTGTAAATAAAGTAAAATAATGTTCATCGTTTAGAAATCTTAATCGGTAAAATAAGCCTTATATATAAGAAGGAAATCATGTTTACTTATCCCTATGGCCATTTCGTATATATATATATATTATATATATACACAAACACGTACACATGTATTTATATATATATATAATGTATAACATACATATATATATATACATACCTATATATATATATACATGCATATAAATATATATATATATATATATATATATATATATATATATATATATATATCAAACTAAAATCATTGAACAAGCAAATACAAAGTCAACCGCATGTCATTTCATAATTCGAACATTTAATTATAGAATAAACATATAATCCGCAAGATGGAACAAAATTCATATGTACAGCACGTAATAATAATAATATAATATTAATATGGTATGGTGCAAGAAAAATTCTTGTTAAAACTTAGAATTAATATTCTAGCGATTCAAAGAGAATACATTTATAGGGACGTAGAATGTAAAATATAATATAAGTAATATATAAAAATATATAGGTATATAAAAATATAGGCATATAAAAATATATAAAACATATATAAATATATATACATATGGGAGCATATAAAAATATAACATATATATATATATATCGTGTAAATAAAGTAAAATAATGTTCATCGTTTAGAAATCTTAATCGGTAAAATAAGCCTTATATATAAGAAGGAAATCATGTTTACTTATCCCTATGGCCATTTCGTATATATATATATATATATATATATACGTGTACATATACATGCATACAAACTTACATACATTCATATGATGGTTGCTCCATCTCAAAATGTTATCGTCTCTTTGTGCATTCTCATTTTCAATCCACGATCTTTCAGATAACTGTTTAGTCATACTGCAGATCTGTATAATTCGAAGCATGGCTGTTAAGTAAGTAATCTGCTACTTTCATTGAATTGATCTGAGTAGTTTCATGGATAAGGATATATATATATATATATATATATATATATATATATATATATATATATGGGCGCAGACGTGGCTGTGTGGAAAAACAGCCTGCTTCCAAACCAAATGGTTCCTGAATGAGTTCCAGAGCGTAGCACCTTCGGCAAGTGTCTTCTACTATAGCCTCGGTGGGACCCAAGCCTTGTGAGTGGATTTGGTAGAGAATCACTGGGAAATAGCCCATAGTATATATATATATATATACGTTTGTGCGTCTGTTTTCCTTTCACCATCGATTGACAAACGATAGTGGTGTGTTTGGGTCACCATAAATTAGCTAAAATTATCAGTTTTTTATAAGTCTGACAGCTGAGTCTAGAACCTCAGTGATTTTTAATAATGATGGTAGATTTCGCCCATCTCAAATTGCGGCCAATTTGATGAACTTTACAGAAGTTGAGACGAGTCTCCGTCATCAGGTACAGATCATCTTTAAGTTCAGATCATATTCCAGAGAAGTTAAAAGATGGAATGATTATATATGGAGAGTTAACCAAAATGCAGCCATATGGACGCATTTAACATAGCATGAGATGGGCCTCTGTCATCTTCATGAACAACTTATTCCCCACTCATCTTCTCGCATACCTTTCTACCTACTGTAGAGTTCCAACCCTTCTGTCTTCTCTCATACCTTTCTACATATCGTATTAAACTACCTTTTCCACTGGTGTAGACACCTTACATCCCTCAAATAAATATCATTCCTTTTCTCACCATCTCAACGAGGAATTATTAGATTTCATCCCTACACTTTATCAAAATCATCACAGTAAACAACAATTTAATATTACCTACCCTACCAACCTATTCACTTCCCTACTACTTATTTCTACTACTGCTCCCTTACTAGCCTCAATATTAATGTTTTGAACTATACTTTTTCATCACATCATTCACTGCCTTAATACCCTCCGTTTCCCCTCTAACACACTTAGTTCTCCCCATTTAATCATTCCACCAGTGAACATTTCTGCATGAATATCTGAACTGTAAAATATTTTCAACCCTGATGACAGAGGTTCGTCTCATCCTATATAAAATGGATCGATGAGGCAGTAGTTTATGATGTACTAAAACATTATCATGAATTACTGAGTCCCAAGAAACACCTGGTGGACTTAGAATGCAAAACTTTGGAATACTTTCTGTAAGCCACCTCATTCGGTATTCTAAAAATGCACAAAATCCATGATTCAAAAACCTGACCAATATTGTATATATCTAAATGAAAGGAAGAAAGGATAGTTGATTACTTTGGAATATGATTTTAGAATGCGGCGTGCAGGATCGAACACCACTAGGTTCTTTAACCAATGCCCTCAATGCTTAGCTAATTTATACCAATCTTTAATAACTCAAGAATTGCATATACGTGTGGTATGAAAACTACTGAGTAAAACATATATCAATTAGCGTAATTTATATGGAAAATTTAAAAAGAAAGTACTCTCTGAAAACATACCGAATTGCGTAATATTTATCGGTGCAAATCCATAATAAAATGTAACAACTGATTAACAAAATTATTTATGATAAGTGCATGGTCATCATGCAATTTCAAAATTCAAATAAGACTGCTTTTTTTTTAAGGTTTAATAGAAGTAGATATAAGAGGCAGTACCTTGGCTGGATAATATTATACAAATCTCTTTCTTACTTAATTGTAAAGCCAAAACTCACTGAAGTGACTTTATATTATATGCCATATCATTTAGGTGGGATATAGTGAAGACATTCATTGAGGTAGTTATACGTAATTATGTCCCATTCTATTATTTATCTTATTATAAATTGCCATTAATCATAGTATGGTTCGCAACACATTTTTATAGCGTTTTAAAGCATTGCAGCAATCATTAAATGGGTGTTATTACTGAAATCAATCTCCATCTATATTACAATTTGTTAATTGTGTTGAACAGTTTATATCAAACATACACAATTATTTAGTATTACGTAAAATATTCTCTAACTCAGAGACAGTGGCTGTGTTATAAATTAGCAAATGGCTTAGATTAGTATAGCACGAATTTTTTCCGACATGTTAAGGGAAAAGTGTTACACTTCTTATTAAGACAGTGTGTAACATTTCATTTTCAAATAAAGTGACTTTACCCAGTAAAAAATATATATATATATATATTCAAAATATGTTGTTCATTTTGACGACGGAAATGAAAATGATTATTATGGCGACGACGACGACGACGACGATGATGATGATGATGACGAAGACGGCGATGATGACGATGCGACGCTGACATTAAAAACGATAACAATTCCGATGATGATTATGAAGAGGTGGAGGAGCTAGAGAAGGATGAAGAGAGATGAAGACACTGACTTCAAATATGGTAATGATGGCAATGTTGATGATTATGACGATGATGGAAATGATGATGATGGCAACCATCATCCTCGTCGTCGTCGTCATCTTCTTCATCATCATCATCATCATCATAATTATCATGATAAGAAGGGAAAAGAATTGAAAATGGTGTTATTGCTTTGAGGGAAACATCGCAGGAATGATTAAAGTTGGAGCGGTTAGAATGGGATTTTATTTTCCCAACAAAGATGATATGAAGTTTATTCAATTTCTTAAATTAGAAACGCAAAATTTCTTTAGATTTAATTAAATTAGTAAAATAAGAAAACAATATTTCATCAATCATCATTTCCCAGGAGATGTTCGTTTTTGTGTAACATTTTTCTTCCTTCATTTCTTTCTATTTTCCAAATTTGATAGACATATATGGTTCGCACAGCAAGTCTTAATCATGCAGCATCCGCGAACAACAGTGGAAATATTTAATTATTAACAAACTTAGAAGTTTCATGCTGTTCGATGTTAAAATGGTTGAGTTGACAGCTATCAGACAAGCATGCAAATTTCAGGGACATTTTTTTTAGACAATAACATAACCGTGTAATACTTTTGATTTTATAACATACTGAGTTATAAATATATTAATTAATTGGTGGCGATGTTGGGACGCAAATTAAAATGAAAATACTACTGAGAAATTTATAAATGTTAGTGACAGAGTGATCTCCATATTGCTTGAAATGAATAATTTAAGGAATTGGCGCACTGGAAGATTATGAAGCAGGCCTTGGGATGTATAACCTCCTATTTTCTATATACACCAATATCTGCTAATCGAAAAAACCGGGCGTTGTGAGTGTTTATTGAGCGAAAACACCTAAAGCTCCACGATGCTCCTCAGGGGATGGTGGTGATCCCTGCTGTACTCTTTCACCACAACTTTCTCTCACTCTTGCTTCCTGTTTCTGTTGTACCTGTATTTCAAAGGGCCGGCCTTGTCACTCTCTGTGTCACGCTGAATATCCCCGAGAACTACGTTAAGGGTGCACGTGTCTGTGGAGTGCTCAGCCACTTACACGTTAATTTCACGAGCCGGCTGTTCCGTTGATTCGGATCAACCGGAACCCTCATCGTCGTAACCGACGGAGTGCTTCCATTCCAATATCTGGTGCATTAGATCAATTGTCATAGATACATTAGACACAACTATTTTGAACTATTTTGATTGACATGTGATTGCGCATGTCTTAGGAATTGAAGTGTTCGCTATCTTATTTAATAGCAGTAGATTCATTTCATGGGTTTTCTTACTCATGTGATATAGTATGCGATGTATCTTTACATATACGTATGACAGATCTAAAACCAGAAGACGTCACAGTAAATAATTGCATATTACAATTTCAAATATTAGTATTAATATTGCAGTGCGATCGCTGACGTTATCCCATGGAACCGTTATCTATACTATAATTTTAAACTGTATAATCTCCTATAATCTTTGTGTGCGTTAATTTCTACTCTATGTAGATTCCTTTAGTTTGTAGGCAGACTAACGTGTATAATCTGTCTTTCTTAACTCGGATTACTCAATGCGTTTTCCTAGAAAGTGATAGACAGAGAATTTCATAATTGTCTACTGGGTAGCATAAACAAGAGCTTATATATCCTTCCGTATTTATATATGATTACAATTATCATATATCTTTTATCTCTTCATATACACAGACATACAAAAAGTAAATAGACACCTTTAATTTTCAAAATCTTTTATTTAATACGCAAAGCAAACAATTGAAATGTAATCGATGGGTAGGGCTACAATAGTTTAGTATTTTGTTGACATTCCCTTTGCAGTTTTTAATTCAGAAACTATTTTTGGCATTGAACCCATGAGCTTCGTGATTGTCTCTTGTGGAAATTCTGCCCACTTTTCATGCGACAATCGAAACAATTTATCTTTAAATTTAGATTTCTGTTTAAATTTAGAGTTTTTCGTGTAGCTTTATCTAGTATAATCCAAAGATTTTCAATTGCGTTAATGTCAGGAGATTGGATCGACCAAGGAAGCTTTTTAATCCCATTTTCAGTCAGCTGTTGTTGATTCTTTCTCGCTGTGTGGCATGGAGCATCAACTTCCATGAATAAAACTCATTTTTCATTATGTTATCGTGTGAATACATCGGAAGTAGTACTTGCTTAAGTATTTCGATGTAGTTTTCAGAGTATACGTTTCCAACATATTCGATTAGCTCAGAACGACCATTGCTGGTTACATATCTCCATGCCATTACAGAGATAACACTGTCTGAAAATAATGTAAATCTGGATTCATCTGAGAAAATCACTCTATCCCCAGTTGAACTGGATTTTTCTGACATCTCCTTAGCACAAGTCTTTCTTTTCATGATATTGTTTGAAGGAGAGGGTTTTCTTCTAGCTGCTCGTCCATAATATCCAAGATTAGGCATTTATGTAACACACATTCTTTAACTAGCTTCTAGCTGTTTTGCAATGTCATAAGCCTTCGAACGGAGTTCGTTTTCACAATTCTCTTCAAACAACAAAGCTTCCTTTCGGAGGGCCCAGTGCGCCCGGGATGATAATCTGTTGATTCTTTTCCTTGGCTTTTGAATTGCACTATAATTATATTAACAAGAGGAATTTGAAAACTTTTGGCAATTTTTCGCTGGCTAAGACAAGAGACAGATTGCCCAACAATGCGATCTCTGGGAAAATGCGACAGTTCTGCTGAATTTCTTGTGCGTGGCATGGTTACAAATCGCAAATGTAGAATATAATGGCAACTGGGATGTAAATTTTACACAACTAAAATCATATTAAAACGCTTAGATTAGAAATTTTGAAAAATGAAAGATGTCTATTTACGTCCTGCATGCCTGTGTATATGGACACACACACACACAGTCACACACACACACACACACACACACATTGATTCCATACTCTATCTCATGATCGGACTGAATCATAAAATCCCATAGGATCTTTGCATTTCCATTTTTCAACGATGCCTTATGGTTTGTGGTCGTAACAATTTTTTTCTATGTCAAGTCCATACTTGTTGAAAAGGGCCCAATGGATAAGCCTGGCTATATTGCCGTGGCTCTCTTCTATTCCTTCTGGGCTAGTGGCGTACATTGGCTGGTAATATGACACACGGTTTCACAG
>NC_042997.1:6511754-6534254 GCF_006345805.1 Octopus sinensis | reverse complement strand
CCTCACCATATAAAAGGAATTTTTATTTTTATTTTACATACCTACTGTTTTATTATTTGGCCACACGTGTTTCATGTGGTACAACCTCGGGTTCCTAAACCACTCCATGTTTTCCTGGAACCCTCCTTAAAATGTCACCCCAATCATCAGACCATTTGATAAAGTGATATATGGGCCTGATGATTGGGTGAATTTTAAGAAGGGTTCTAGGAAAATACGGAGTGGTTTAGGAACCCGAGGATGTACCTTATGAAACACGTGTGGCCAAGTAATAAAACAGTAGGTATGTAAAATAAAAATAAAAATTATTTTCATATGGAGAGATGTAGGGGCCTACAATCTCTAAATTAATTTATATATATATGTGTGTGTCTGTGCGTGTGTTTATGCGTCTGTGTTCGCGCCATATATATTTAATATTTGTAATATATATAATATTATATATTATAAATGCAAGCCTACACAAAATATTACCTTTACTACTCTTTTTAAAGAGAAATATTTCATTGTCATTTATGTATATTTTCTGTTCCAACATCGATACTTGCTGGTCGAATCTTTTCATGTTGCCTTTCCAAACTATTATTTAGGCACAGGTGTACCTACACTTGATTCATAAGAAGTGACTACGGAAATTGCATACTTTAATGCACATAGGGGCAGGAGTGTCTGTGTGGTAGGTAGATCTAGGAGTGGCGGCCTGGTAAGTAGCTTGCTTACGAACCAATTGGTTCTGGATTCAGTCCCACTGCGTGGCACCTGAGGCAAGTGTTTTCTACCATAGTCTCGGGCCCACCAAGGCCTTGTGAGTGGAATTGGTAGACGGAAACTGAAAGAAGCCCGTCTTATATATGTATATATATATATATATATATATAGGTTAATCCAAACGGGAAAACAGAAAAAACAACAACACGTGGAACAATTACAGTATTATTATTATTAGGCGCTCAGGAAAATGGAAGAAGGAGGGTATGTCGTTTCGAGCGGAGCTCTTCGTCGGAAACATAGGAGAAAGAAAGATCCCGAGACGGGAGGACAGAGGAAAAAATATGCATGTAGTCTTCACGAGGTCACATACTGAAAATACGGAAGTGGTAAAAAAGGAGGAAAATGTTTTTAAAAACAGGAGAGCTGAATCAAAGAGGGAATGGTAAAAAAGGTGTGCGAGAAAACGAGGGTGTGTGTGTGAGTGAGTGCGTGTGTGTGTATGTGTGTGTATGGTGGACAGTGGCTAGTAGCAGGCAGTAGTAGAATTAAAGGAGTGTGTGGGGGTACCCTAGCAAGTCAGAAAGGCAGATCAGAAACAGGGAGGTATGTGTGTGTGCGTGTGTATGTATGTGTGAGTGTGTGCGTGTGTGTATGTGTGTGTTAGGCGAGATAAAAAATCAAAAAATATGTATATGTTAGTGCGTACAGGGCGAACAGATGACATAGCAAGTTTCGAGTGAGTGGTCAGTTCTAAAAAAAGGGAGGAAGGAGGGAAGAAGGGAAGGAGGGAAAGGGTGGGGGCGTATGTAACGCGCCAGTGTGTGTGTAGAGTGGTAGTGTGTCCAGTGTGCGTAGTTGTGTGTATGGCAAGTAAATTTGAAGTGTGTGTAAGTGTAATGTATATATATATATGCAAATGTGTGTGTGTGAGTGGGTGTATGTATGTGTGTGCGTGTGTGTACAAAGAGGGGGGGTTAAGGAAAAAAAACTGCAGCGGAGGGGGAGGGGAAGATGGAAGAGTGGTCCCGCGGCGACAGGCGTGGGAGTTTGTCCAGGATATGACTACACAGCCACAGCAGGAAACGTATCAGGACATGAAATGTAAAAGTCGGACTGGACTATTTTATGCGCAACTCCATTGTCTCCCGAAACAAAAGGATGCCAACAACAATATATATATATATATATGTGTGTGTGTGTGTGTGTGTGTGTGTGTGTGTGTGTGTGTGTGTTTCTGTTTGTCCCCCAACATCGCTTGACAACTGATGCTGGTGTGTTTGCGTCTCCGTAACTTAGCGGGTCGGCAAAAGAAACCAATAGAAAAAGTAATAGGCTTACGAAGAATAAGTCCTGGGGTCGATTTGCTCGACTAAAGGCGGTGAACCAGCATGGCCACAGCCAAATGACCGAAACAAGTAAAAGCTTAAAAGAGTATATAAACATTGATTATCAAGTGGATATATATCTAAGACAACCATGAGCCATGCATTGCATCGTCATTGTCGCTCCTGTGGTCTCAGGAGATTTCGTAGGAAATCTCCATTATTTCAACATATGTCGCATTCGTCAAATTTACCACTGACGTTCTTTGTTGCTCTAAAACCACTGAGTGTCTTTCTTTGTAGCGTTACTAATGGATCTCATTCCGCTCCTCTTCGCTGTAACTCCAAATCAGAACTTTACTAGTAAAGCAGAAACTCTGATAGCCCACTTCATTTCGTTCACAAGGTGTCTTTCAGACCGATTTCTACACTGCTCTACCACTTCCTGGTATTTGGCACGCTTCCTTTCATGAGAGTCGCCAATGTGCACTCCACGCTGGATACAAACAGTTGATATACTTGCTGATCTGTTTTGTAGATTTTGAGATGACTATGTCTGTGCGAATGCAGCTTATGTTGAAGTAAGCCAAATCTCGCACGAAATCTCCTGAGACCTCAAGAAGGACAATAGTGATGCAAGTCATCCCCAAAGTTGTATGTGTCTTTGAGTGTGTGTGTACGTACGATGTGATCTGGGAATTGTAACTGTACCACGTAACCTACTCTCAGCTGCAAGTTTGAGGCTGCGAAAAATAGGCAAGCGCGTTGAAATTTCTGAGTGTAGGACATCACTCTGGCTCTGAGAAATGTGATGATCTATTTCCTGGAATGATAATTACTGATGTGAATGACGGCAACTACCTTGTGTATATGGTCACATTGCCAGCGGTTGCAGCCATTGACTACGTCTCCCAGGCAGCTACTGATATGATATTGAAGAGACACTTTTTCAGTAAAAAATAGGTAAGAGGAGAGTTTTGCCTTTTTCCTAATGCGGGGAGACTTGTTACAGTGTCGTGTTACTAGACTTGTTACAGTGTCGTGCACTGTCAGGAAAATGAAAACTGAAAAATTACAATAACAAGAGATTCACACAAACACACACATACACATCTACACATATATACAAACATGCATAGAAAAAACAAAATAATGGGTCAAAGTCTCAAGTACGCCCCCACGATCATCATCAACAACTACAAGCTCTAGACCTTCCAACAATTTACCTATCTCGGCTCAACCATTGTTGAAGACCTCTCCCTGGAAACAAAGATCAACAATTGAATCAGACAAGCAAACTTCACATTTGCTAGGTTTAGAAAGACAGTCTGGGAAATCAAAAGAAAGTGGCTGAAATACCAAAACTGCTATTTATAAGGCGAGCTTCATTAGAAGGAGACTCTACTCTAGTCAGGAGCAGCAACTCAACGTCATTCAGCTTCATATTTTGAGACGCATCTTGGATATCATGTGGATCGATGACATCACCATCACCGAAACCTCGACGAATCCAAGATATCATGCATACATATCTTGTTCTAGTAGCGTTCTTTGCGCTGGCCTGGTCATGTTTATCGCATGCCAGGCGGAAGGTTCCCAAAAGAACACCTGTATGGGAAAATGGCCACGAAGACGACCTCATCTTCGTTTCAAAATGTTTGTAAGACGGATATGAAGTCGTTTGATCTGGACGTCTTCGGATAGGAGGCGGTTGCAATTGATCGTCCACACTAGAGGTAAACAATGCAAAAGCGAATCTTTGAGTTTTTGTACATATTTTCATATGATATGGATGCATGCATATGCCAGCATAGTTTATTACATCTACGATTATATACTTGCAAGTGTGTGAGCAGGCTTTGATATTCATGTATGTTAGTGTACATGTGTCAAATGTTGAAACTTTGCTGGCCGAACGAACGAATTATAAATGGCCACATATTTTCAAGTGTTACATTAACAGAATAACAGCAGTGTTTTACTCTTCGTTACAATTGCAACGCCATCATCGTTTGTACATCAGGTCAAAACATGCCACCCACCGATTCCGCAAATCCCTTATTCTTCAGAATCGAGACTCTGTCGTACACAAACGCAGACTATTTTATAGAAATTTATGCACTTAAATAGCGGAAATCATATTCGAAATATCGCCAATCTAAAACAATTATTGTAATATATTCAGTGCTATATAAATATTCTAGACTTATTTATACATGTATATACACATACACACAGACACACACACACACCATCACACGCACATACACACTCACGAACAAACAGAACACACATACACAGGCGCGCACACATACATATACAGTAATTCATGCATACTCCATATGTACGCATCTAGATTTCTGTAGCATATGTGTTTATGGTTATGTATGTGACGATATTTGTCTACGTGAAAATCTTTTAGAAAACGACGTAAAATGAATTCTAGAGTTTTCGGATTTACTCTTATTTATCGGATTTCTCCTGCCGGTTTCTATGGTATTCTCTAATTTAATGCTTTTATCGCTACAATGTTTTACGTTAGCTATAGAAAATCTAACTGCTTTACTGACATATTTACACAACGAGTCATATAGATTTCAAAGTAAATGAAACATTATTACGATTTCGAATTTGAGTTAAGAAAGCGAGGAAGGCATTGAAAAGTAAATAGAAAAATGAAAGCAACATTTTTGAGGAATGTACTTATTTCAAACGTGGAGTATTGGCAGCAGCAGCAGTAGTAGCAGAGCAGCAACAGCAGTGGTAGTAGTGTTTGAGGTTGTGGTCGTAGTGGTACTGGTGACGGTGATGTTTTTGCTGATGATTGTGTTCGTGGTGATCGTGCTTGTCGTGGTATGCATGAAATTATTCACGCTACGTTCAGTTTGGGAATTTATTAAACGATAGTGAAAACCAGAAGAGAGTATTAACCTTGAAAAGAGAACGTTATAAAAACAAGATACGCGTGTGTGTCTGTGCGTGAATGCATGCGTTCATATGTGTGTATGCGTGTGTGTGTGCACTTTTAAAAGAAGGAACTTTTAGAATTGAGGAACAAAACTGAATAATTGTGGAGTCTAACAAGAAGGGTAATGCGATGTAATTGAATGATGGATAATAAGAAATAAAGGCCATACTTATTGAAAGAAATAGAGGTTGTGGAATATATTTTATTAATTTAATTTAAGTGTTAATATTCTATCGATATTTTTTTCATTTTTCCACATTCTCAGTTCCCAGAAATTATTTTAGAAGCTATCGCTATATAATGGTAGCTGATGTGTATACAAGTTCCTCGGTTGGTTATTTTGTTGGTTTGTTGGTTGATTGGTTGATTGTTTGCTTGCTTGCTTGCTTTGTTAGTTGATTGGTCAGTTGCATTGGTTGTTGTTTGGTTGGATAGTAGTTTAACTGATCTTTGCAGGCATATGATACATCGTATTGAGAGAGGGAGGAAATAACAGAGAGATGTGACTTTATGTAAGATACGAAAAAAGATGTCATTGATAAGGGAGAGGCAGATTACTCAACGTGAGACTACTTCTCGTGGTTAAATGTTTGTGTGAACGTCTAGTATTGTTACTATTTATATCTCGTATAGAGATTTTAGAACTAGCTACATTGCTCGTTACAGGATCACCAACTGTCTGCCGCTTCTCTGTCTATATTTTATGAAGATATACAGAAGACACATGCACCACCCTGATGAAATCCCTTGGTACACAATCATACGAACATCACACATACCCAGAATATAATATAATATCATGCAAACAAATTAGTCCTCGAAGATGGATTTCCCCACTAAATGAAACCCAAGGGTAATAATCACTCAGAAGGTGTCATCCAAGCGTAGAGCCCCTTGATTTCATATTATTTATTTTCGAGACTTTGTTTTTGAATTTCCGAGATTTTTCCTGTTTTCATAAAATATGGAGACGAACAATTTCCTCCAAGTTATTGGCTTGAAAAATTGTTGTGATGGTAAGATAATTTTCTGAACATGGAAACAACAGTAGCCTTAATACAGAAATATATACATGTACACACACACACGCACGCACACACACACACACACACACACACACAACACACACACACACACACACACACACACACACACACACACACACACACACACACACACACACACACACACACACACACACAAACACGCATGTATAATAGGATAATTTCATAAACGGAAAAGCCATTTCGCTAAACCGAATTTAGTTTTAATTTCAGAACCTCATATTTATGTCCCCTTCAGGAGTTTTGCTTAAGAAAAATTGTAGTTTATAAATATATATTGTTAGAGGGGAGAATGATATGATTAGGCAATATCCCGAGGGCACTACTGATTTAAAAGTACATATATGACCCACACGAGCTCACTTTTGAATGCCAAATACTCCAATTATACTACGTTGGCATCCAATATTCATGATTTAAAGAAGAGGAATATGAGCCATACATTTTAATAGCCAGACCTGACCTAAGCTCTCCCCTACGTAATGCTAATCTAAAGAGATGTAGATTATGCTTAAGGGAATCCTATTTGATTCTTACATTTTTAGTTCCAAAACTTAAATTTTCTGATGTGGTCACTTTTTGTAAACATATATTCTTCTCAACCTTCTTCGGTAGATAAAAAAGTAAAACGTAAGGGTAAAATTAAAATGAGATATTTCTGGGGACCAGGACAGCAGAGTAACCCAAATTCCAGAAACCCTAAGTTTTATGAAACGCGCAATACGTCGCTAATCAATAGTAAAATATAAACTAAAGTATATCAAACTACTTGGAATAACTTAATAGATAGATCTCCATTTGAACACTAATATGGGGAAAACTACAAAGGGCAAATCAGGGTATCTGCAGGATCATTAGAAGTGCATGCGTAAATGCTGTGGTTAGAAGATTAAAACAAATTTCCCGGTAGATGAATAGGACGATATCTATTCGGAAGAGCAGCGCATGAACAATGAGATGAGGTAACTGCAGCATTTTCCCATATGATAAGGAAAAGATAACTACTACTACTACACGCAGTATTTCTACTATTTTCAGCTCTATTACTGCAACCACTGCTTAAATTTCTACTATCTTATTATTTGTTCTGATGGTGAGGCTGATGCAGCCACTACTTCTAAAGCTATTACTTTGCTCCTAGTAATACTACCACGAGTATCATACGATTTCTTGCAGCCCTATTAACAACTCCGTAATATCAACATTTCCAATAAGTAACAATAGGCTAAAACCAACGAGGTTGGCAAAAAGTGAGTCACTGATATTTTCAAAAGCCACACCACTGATTTCATTACTTATTTCACTATTTAAGCTCTGATTTGCCTTTAAGGAATTTTCCTTCTCGTCCACAAATGTTCTTTATACACACACACATACACACACACACACACACACACACACACACACACACATATATATATAAAATACTGAAATGCCTACATATTTTATAAATTGCACATGCCATTGCCTGTATTTGTTTCTCTGCTCTGTTAGTTTCTCTTCAAATGTTATCGTTACCAATTTCCACAATTTTTTTAACAGCTGGCTGAAACGAATATCATTAATGAAGCATTAATAGTTTATTGTCGATAATTAAGTTGCTCTTAAAGAGATATTTTAATGTGCATGATTTTCCGTGTACCTATCTTATGTTGTAGCACCGCTAATTTTGAAATAGATAGGCGTGGGGAAGATTTTAGGAAAATAATTATTTCATGAAGTCTTAATACTAAAGTCAATGAAATTAACTGCCCACTAAATGATCCAAATTTAAAGAAATTTCTTAGATCGAACTTTTTAATAGTTATTATGGTAGTTAGGTGCAGTGTGACATGCTTATAAGTGAACATATAAAACTAGACATCCTCATTGCTTTTATTAAATACTTTTGATGTAATGTTTGAAAGTAGGGTAATGTATTGAATTCGAGACAATCTTGCCTATACGATTCAATTTTGACATTCATTGAAGCATGTATTGTTTCTGACAAAGTTGTTTATATTAAAAGAATTGGGATGTTTCGAAATCAATGTACCTTACGAAGGAGAATGAATCAATAACAAACGTCACAATGTACTTCACTTCTGTTTCTAAACTTATTTTATATTGTTAAGCAGTTCGAGACAAAATTTATTCGTGTAGAAAATTGCATTTATTTAGATTTGTTTTTCATTCATATAAAGTTCGGAATTATTTAATTTCCAAGACATTTTATTTCCTACGCCAATAAATGTAAACAATTGCATATTTCTTACTGAATTACAAATTCCTACTTCGATAGATTCGGTAGAGACCATGTTAGATTCATGTGATCAGAAGTAATTATAACATGTTCAGAATTATATCGTGAAATAACCGGAGAAAGAAAACTACTGTTCGTCATCTTCATGCATATTTTCTTTCAGTAAACTAAACAATATCTAATTAGATTTATCTTGCCTTTCATGTATTTCAGTAGTAATTGAGCAATGTATTTCTTTATCTGAACCATTCAAATGTTGTTATGTTAAGCATACAAAAATATGTTTAAGCCTAACGTATGTAAGTGTAGAATATGGTCAAAGATATATTGTATATCCTCAATATGTATTTTCAAATATAGAGAAGATTCATAATCCAAATACCCCCAGTTACTTAAAACGTATTATAATGTTGTATTATATAAAATGAATAACATTAAGATGCCTTTTTAATTCCAAATTACATAATGGCAACTAGATAATATATTTTGTGTATTCCAAAGTGACTCTGGTATTCAAAAGATAGACTGACATTGCAGTTTTAACATGTATTATCTTCAACAATAATCCTTTGGCATTCAATATAGAATAATATTACTCAGATTTAGCGCCGGTAGAAGGCAACGAAAAGAGGATTAGTAATTTAATCGTAGTAGTTCACAGTTGCTGGTTCACATGAATTGACTATGTATAGCCTGGGAAATGACGCTACTACTATCAACATTCGAAGCGAAAAGGAATGTAAGTAAATAGCGTAGATCACGTTATCCAAAGCTCTAAAGCTTTCCGAAAAGACAATTTAATAATAATATAGGTACAATCTAATTCATTTTGAATTAACTTATTTGTCCTATATACTAAGGAAAGATAGGCATAACCCGTAACTCAATGCGTCCGTTTTATTGTGCTAAATTCAACGATAACTTGTTTCCGTTATTAGACTGCGGCAATGTTTGTGATAAACTAATTAAAAAATATCAATGCTGTTTTGCTTAGAATATTGTTGCTGTGGTTGTTGTTGTCGTCGTTACCATCATCATCGTCATCATAATCATCATTATTATAATTATTATTATGATTATTATCACTAATATTATTATTGCTTTTGCACAGCTTCTAACGTTGGAGAAGTACTTCGATGTCAGCTGTTCACTACCAGTGAACACCTTATTTCTCGAACTGTTCCAAGCAGTGCTGTTTTGTGCAAGTGCCCCACACTTATTGGATCCCGTATTTGTTCCATGTAATCCTCGAGATTTTTAATCCCTATTCCCAGGGATCCGACAATTATTGGTAACACTACCACTTGTTTATTGACTACAACTGCTTGACCTCCCAAGCTAACCTCTCATACCTATCGACTTTTCTTTCTTCCTTACCCATAGGATCTTTGCATCATTATTTTCGATGATGCCTTCGGGTTGGTGGCCGTACCATTTTATCATCATCATCATCATCATTATTACTATTATTATTATTATTATTATTATTATTATTATTATTATTATTATTATTATTATTATTATTATTAGTATTATCATCGTTGTTTTTGATGTGTTCTTGATCCAAAAGCTTCACCTCATGTTGCTGTGTGTACAATGTGGTCAGAATAAACATTGTTTACGGACTACTTAACGAATAATTTGGATTGTGTTTTTTCTCAAGAACATACGCATTTGAATGTCTTGTAAAATGTAGAACGTCTTACTACAATGGTGAACAAGAAGAAAATATTAGTGACGTAGTTACTTTTCTTACAGATTCTCCTTGTCTTCTTGTAGTTTTTCGAAAACTAAGAACAGGTTAGCAATTTTTCACGCCACGCCCACAAAGAACAACCGATAATATACAAAATACCATATTTAAATCACTTGCGTGAAACAGTTATAGTAAACTCATGTAGTTGCAGCGCAAAATAACAGTGAACAGAAAAAAATCACTACCATTATCGTATCAAATTTAATATTACCTAATGGAAATGCTGTAAACTACAACTTATAGCAATACAAATGTAAGTATTATCATATCACGGTAAAGGCAAAGCTTTCTTTGAAACGGGCTACTTTGCTGACAGCGTTTGGAACATGACATAGCAAACCCTACTATAATGTATCATTCAGACATGCGAGAGGAAATATTAAACATACCTTTAATTTTTTTGCATAGGTATTTGCTGTAATGTGGAGGCGCAATGGCCCAGTGGTTAGGGCAGCGGACTCGCGGTCATAGGATCGCGGTTTCGATTCTCAGACCGGGCGTTGTGAGTGTTTATTGAGCAAAAACACCTAAAAGCTCCACGCGGCTCCGGCAGGGGATGGTGGTGATCCCTGCTGTACTCTTTCACCACAACTTTCTCTCACTCTTACTTTCTGTTTCTGTTGTACCTGTATTTCAAAGGGCCGGCCTTGTCACTCTCTGTGTCACGCTGAATATCCCCGAGAACCATGTTAAGGGTACACGTGTCTGTGGATTGCTCAGCCACGTACACGTTAATTTCACGAGCAGGCTGTTCCGTTGATTCGGATCAACCGGAACCCTCGTCGTCGTAACCGACGGAGTGCTTCCATATTTGCTGTACTCTTTGAGCCAGAGCTGAAGACAACTCTGACGACTATTTACTGTGAAATGGTTTTCATTGGAAGACAGTGGGGCTGTGTAATCATCTGTAACATGTTTAAAACAGAGGACAAAGGAAATCAGAAAGTCAAATTTTCCAAGAAAAATGTTGTCTTGGTTAGAGGATATCTCACACCCAACAATGTAAACTTAAACTGAAAGACATGCATCAGACAGGTAATTTTAGGAAATAAATGATTTGTAATTGCTACCCATGATATATGGAGTTATTCCGAAATCTCACCTTTAAAACTGTAAATACACTACCACGTATGATGTGCTTTAATGCTTTGAAATCCCTGAAGCTTACAGAGGAGGGGCTGCACATGGTATTAAAAATCGGTGATATTGCACGAACTATAATAGAAAGGTACTTGATTAGTATCATACATACATGGATAAGTATTCATATATGTTTATACACATTCGTGTATGTGTAGGCACATGCCTACATACATTTGTATATATACTATTTTTTTTTTACTTGTTTCAGTCATTTGACTGCGGCCATGCTGGAGCACCGCCTTTTGTCGAGCAAATCGACCCCGGGACGTTTTCTTTGTAAGCCCAGTATTTATCTTATCGGTCTATTTTGCCGAACCGCTAAGTGACGGGGACGTAAACACACCAGCATCGGTTGTCAAGCACAAACACACAAACACATACATATATACGACATGCTTCTTTTCAGTCTCTGTCTACCAAATCCACTCACAAGGCATTGGTCGGCCCGGTGCTATAGAAGACACTTGCCCAAGATGCCACGCAGTGGGACGGAACCCGGAACCAAGTGGTTGGCTAGCAAGCTACTTACAACACAGCCACTCCTGCGCCTATTATTGAATGCATTGATATAAATGTATGTATGTTTGTTTATGAGATAAATTGTCTGTGCTTATTTGGGCTCATGTGTCAGTGGACTTACGTTTACGAAACCATATTTTACATAATTTCTTAAAAGATTATGACTAATATTAACTGTTATTCTTTTGCACCTCCACACTCATATTTCCGCTTTCCGAATTATTTCTGCGTTTAAAATATATTTAATCAATTCAGTATAAATTTTAACTTGTAAGACGTTAGAGAAATGTATTGTTATATTAAGTCATAAACTTAGCGAAGGAAAAAGATGAATTGTTGATAAAATAAAGCATGAAATAAATATCAGGATAGAATGGAAAAAAAATACTGTTGAATGATAAAATGAATGCGTTTAATGTGAAGTCGAGAAAAGTAAAACGAAAATTATGAACAATTGACTGTTGTCATGAGGTGAATATAATCTCAATGAATGTAACAAACTCACACGCCATTAAAGAAGAAAACTATACTGCGGAATAAATTAAGCACATAAGTATACGATGTGTGAAGGAAAGGGGAGAAAAAACAACCTGAAGACACTGGAATAGAATACCTATTTCTTAGTTGCCCACAAGGGGCTACACACATAAGGGACGAACAAGGACAGACAAACGGTTTAAGTCAATTACATCGACCCCAGTGCGTAAGTGGTATTTAATTTATCGACCTCGAAAGGACGAAAGGAAAAGACGACCTCGGCGGAATTTGAACTCAGAACATAACGGCAGACGAAATACGGCTACGCATTTCGCCCGGCGTGCTAACGTTTCTGCCAGCTCGCCAATACCGTCAGAGTTACATATAAAGAGTTACGTATGAAATGTTTCAGATCGGAATAAGACGCAAATGTCGAGGTATCTAGAATTGGAATGAAATTTAGAGTGGAGTTCACAGTATTATATGCTTGCTTTTGTAATTCTACTCATACAAATGCACATGCAGCTGCAAATACTTACTCACAAGATCACATTTACAAACGCATGCATATAAACACATATACGCACACACACATATGCCTAGATATGTATATATATATATATATACGTAATTATATGCATATACGAAAATATGTTCGAATAAACGCTTGCACGATTAAATATATCTCATACACTATCTCCTTCTTTCGCCCTGCCGCTATATATCTGGGGGTACAATTGTGGTGAATTACTTAATTCATTACAGTTTTGAATAGAGCACTTCACAATAATTTTTGCTTACGTTTTGTTTTCTCATTTGTACATCATGCGTGGTTATTTTTCACTTGCAGCGTTCATGAGTCACAAGTGATCGCACTGATAAAATTAATGACAACAAAGCAAATGACGTTTATCGAATAATATCAATGATGAAAGTAAAGGCAATATTGGTAATGGGTCTAGAACTACCTATAGGCATTAGAGTACTTGTGACTTTTCTGCATTCTCTTTTTCGCTATTACCCTCACGCTATGTTTAATTGTCTTGTTCTTACTCTCACTGAATCAGCTATATTTATGATACGAAAGCTTAGAATCTCTTTCACCAGAAAGAGAGGAGAGTTGAACGACGGTTTGGAGCATCACTCAACATTAAACGTTATTCAATCCACTATTAACATACATAAAGACTGTACTGCATGGAAGAAAGATAATGAATGCCAATTACGAAAATAAACATACATATGTACATACGCTATCCCAAATATTCTTCACATCAGCACAGACACACAGACACGCACATATAACTACTCCGCCTATGCAAATATTTATATATATACACGCTTATATATGTGTGTGTGTTTGTGGGTGTGTTTGTGCATGTGCGTGTGTCTGTTTGTGTGTGTATATACATAGTATATATATTCATGTACGTCTATCTATGTATCTATCTATCAATCTACCTCATTTTATGTCTATCTCTCTATCTCTCCCTATGTGTGTGGCAATATGTGTGTGCGTATGAGTTTGTCTATCCGTGTGCATGTGTGTGTGTGTACATACATTATTTTATTATTCTGAAGTTCCTTATTCGAATGAGCTCACTATGTGCAGTTAATATTTATATATGCAAATAAATATTTTATTTGTGTGTTCGGGAGGTCTAGAGAGCGGACGTTCGGTGAAATTGTCTGTATGAGTTTGTTATATATCATTAAATCTTAATGCATGGATAACAGAAGTGACTCTTCTCCTAGATGTAATATTTTTACCTATAGACATAAAATTACACTCGGAATATTTTGTCTACTTCGACTGTAATCTAAAACGTCTGCACCGGCGACGCCAGTAAATTTTGATGTATACGCTACGTTAGTACTTTTTCCAAGCAATTTCCTCACTGAGTGTTGTAGTCAGACCCGAACAGATGTATAATACTTAGTATTAGTTTCGATGTTCATTTATGTTCTATTATATATATTTACAAGTGCTTATTCATTGCAACTAATCAATCTTTATTTGTATAAGCGTTTTCAGCTGCTTCCGAGATAGTGTTAGCCATTATCTAGTTTTTATCAGTAATATTCTTCGCAGATGAAATGATCCGATAAATCGTGTATCACAGTTTTAGAATCCGTGAACTCTCAATAGGAATGTAAGCGTAATTATCATAAGTTTAGTACAGAAGATATAGGTGTGTAGCGGCTGAAAAACTTTCCTCAGAATACAGAAACAAACTCGAATTTCTTTACATTTATTCACAGTTGCTTCAGTGAGATTTCGTTTAGAAAACTTCAAGATGCATATACGTTGGTACAGAATGTGAAGCCGAAAATACATTACTTGAATTCTCTGATAATGTAACATTTTTATAGCAAATATATGCAAATATATATATATATATATATATATATATATATATATATATATATATATATAATATGATTGAGTAAAATCTGTTTAAAAGACAAACATACTGTGCTTATTAGGGTGTTTGCTTTTTGAGCAATGAGCTATGCCCATCTATATTTATGTCCATCTGCACCATCATTGATAATAAGGATAACAAACACGTATACAAATATCCTAGTAAATAATATCATATGAAATTTTATGTTTCCGGGGGTTATGATTCATTTATATTTAAGTAAACTTAATACTTTTTGTTTCTTTTAAGTAACCTCTACATTTATTTTAATCAATATCTTCACAACTTTACATACATAGATGCATATATATATATATATATATATATATATATATATATATATATATATATATATATAATATATATATATATATATACATATATATATATACATATATGTATGTATACATGAGAGGTTTTAGTATCCAGAATATCCACAAGGCAGGTGAGGTTATGTAAGTGCTACGGAGGGATCGCTGTTGGACAACCAGTTAAATAATAACGGTCTAGCACGGGTCATGTGTGAGTGTGTATAGGTTAAATAAAATGAGACAACAACCCGAGGCAGTGTGAATTTTCAAGAACGTTTTATAGAAAGATGTGTAGACTTACAGCTGTTTCAGGGATATAAAAAAAGAAGCATTATGAGAGACAATATGAGAGAGTTTAATTGAAGTATATAGTATTACACTATAAGAAGTTATTTAAGGCGTCGAATTAGCAAAAACGTTAGCACTCAGGGCGAAATGCTTATCGGTATTTCGTCTGCCGTTACGTTCTAGGTTCAAATTCCACCGATGTCGAATTTGCCTTTTATCCTTTTGGGGTCGATAAGTACCAGTACTGGGGTTGATGTAATCGACTTAATCCGTGTGTCTGTCCTTGTTTGTCCTGTCTGTGTTTAGCCTCTTGTGGGTAGTAAAGGAATAGGTATTTCGTATGTCTATACGTTCTGAGTTCAAATTCGTCCGAGGTCGATAAATTAAGTACCAGTTGTGTACCGGGATCTATCTAATTGATTGGCCCTCCTCCCCCAAATTTCAGGCCTTGTACCTAGAGTAGAAGAGAATATAAGAATTTATTTTGGAAAGGGAAAATATCGGAAATATAAAGGGAAATATAAAATAAATATATATTTTTGATGCTATACTTGCTGTTCATTATCCCAAGAATGTGTTGCGTAGAATGGTACAGAGGTTGTCCATGGGATATAAGTTCCGATATTTTGCTATTACAAATGGATGGTGTGAATGTAATAATTCCCTGTGGTGTTCATTCAAATGGATCTTTTAGTGTAACTGAAACTTTGAGAATAGAATCTATTTGATTGACAAACCTGAGATGTAAACTACAGCCACTTCGATTAGCCGTTTCAAATCCTGTTAGGGACTGACTCACTTCAATAACCACAAAATAATCACACACAATATACTGAGGCACACTTTTACCATTATATTTTCGCTATAAACCGTCCTCGTGACTCCCTTCGTATCTACGATGGGGAATGACCTATACGATAAAACTTCAGAGTTACTCGTGGTCGGTGAATTTTAATTGAAAATGCGGTTTATCAATTCAAATATCGATATCAACGAAATAATCATATTTTTTGAATTTTTAATGATAACAAACTTCCGAACGATAGTCTTTGTAATCCCGAAAAATATCGTAACCATTGGTCCAGCTATCTAGCCGTGAAGAAGGACCAGACAAAGATACCGACAGACAGGCGGACAAAACGCCCATTATAGTTATATATTAAAGCTGCCCTTCTAGAATGGGAAATAAAGGGATAGTATCGCAAATCTAAAATCTCTAAATTCATGAACTTTACGGTGACAAGGGAAGTAATCCAGAGTTAATTCCCGTCGCTTGAATTCCTACAAAAAAATATCAATATCCACTGAGCAATCATACTTTTCCACATTTTTTTCGCTAAAAAAAATTATAATTACCCATTTCGTAAATCCGAAAAGCATCGTGATCATTGGTCCAGCATTTTGACCGTGAAGAAGGAACAGAATGACAGAGACAGACGGAGAGACGAACGGACAAACTGACAGACGGACTGGCAAAATGTCCATTATAGTAAGATATCTCGCATGTTTTAGAGATCAAATCTGAGAACAGGATGCTCATGTACACATATTTAATGTTACCCATAAATTCAAATTATCTATTGATTCTTCTCTGATTTAGATTTAATGTTTGTACTCGGCGGTCTTTTAGTCAGTGTTGCTCGACAAAGATTCAAATGTTATCCAGTTCCAAATAATTTACATATAGGGTACTGAAACTAAAATACTTTGGCTTTCATAATATTAGCCATGCAATTCGTCAAATTCAGCTCATTAAACATCTGCGATTTTGATAGCTATCGAGTTTTTGTTTCCTTTCCATGTACCATCAGATTTGTTGAGAGTTCCGAGAAAATATACGCCTTGGTGCAATTTTGAATAATGATAGCCCAGGATTTTGCCTTCAGGTAATAAATTTATTGCAGGTTTCGAGGCAGAAAGAGAAATGTTTATGTAAAAAGATTGATTTCTTACTTATAAAACAGCCAGGTACACAGTTTCCCAGTAATACCAATATCTTCAGCAATGAAAGATGTGTCCATGTCAAGGTCTGTCAAAAGCTACAGCAAAATCAATGTATATGCAGTCAGTGTCAATACCATTGACAAGAATACTAAGGTTGCTGTCATGGTTTTGTTGTATTTGCGCCATGAAACGTCGTTATGCCCCAATCCATAATATAATGCATTATTTTCCTCAACGTAATTAATTATGCATTTACAATGTGTTTACAATGCCAGTGCTGAAGGATGTAAGAGATGTAGACTTGTTTGATTTAGACCTATTTCGCGAATAAGTTTCTTTTTAGAATTGCTTGTATGAGCAGTAATTCAATTATAGTGTTATGGAAATGCTTAAGTAATGCTGAAGCTGTTTTTGTACGGTTTCTGAGATATAGTTGGTATGTTTATATTCGTTCGAAAGTCTATACATATACACACACATACACACACACACACACACACACACACACACATAAAAAAAAATATATATATATAGTGTACTGGTCTACCGACAAAAATATACTCCATCTGGTGAGAGATGATATATTATAAACAGAAAGCTTTAATTGATCATTGCCTGCAGATTGTGATAAGGCACTGGACATGTGAAAAGATTCTGTCTGAAATGCATTCATCGTCTGAAAAAAATAAATATATATATATATATATATATATATATATATATATATTATATATATATATATATATATATATATATATATATATATATTATATATATATATATATACACGCACGCACATATTACATATGTACAAATAATATTTTATTGGTGCTTGTGATTGTGTCATTGCATTTATTTGTCCGACTGCATAGGTGAAAGAGTGTATGTGTTCGACTGTAACATCGTCTTTGCGTTTCTTTACGTTTGTATATGTAGTATTTGTTGCAAAGTCATATATTCATTTATACAATATATCAAATACAAAATATTATTAGAGAGTTAGAATGGTGTATATTCCGTATTACTTTGAAATATATTTTCTTTCCACTAAATAATATGAATAATAAATGTATCTTAAAGTACCAACATTTTCGCAATTCAGCTGCAGCGATATAAAAGCCAGATAATTGGTTGTACTTTTTAAGGTGCTTGATATTTTATTTATTGCTGTCGGCTGAAAATATATTTTATATCATAAACCATAGCTGAAACTTTTAGCAGATGGAAGCGTGGTGCTGCTAATATTATCGAGATAAATTTAATGAGCTATTAGAAATTAATTTAAACAGTGGACAAATACTTTATATATATATGTATGTATGTATATATATACATATATATATATATATATATATTATATATATATATATATATATATATATATATATATATATATATATATATATATATAATTATTTCATATTGTATATATATGAAATTATAAGATGAGGAACTGTGCTAACGGGTGAGTTCTACCATGTTGACAAAGGAAATCGAACACCATCGATTAAAGCCCTAGCGAAATAAAGAATGAAATATGTATAATCTATTTTCTCTTTCTGTTTAAAATGAAAGGAATGTATATGGGTAAAACTGTCGTCAATTGCTGATTTCTCGCAAATTTCCTTCAGGGAGGAAAGAAGTTAATTAATAAATATTATTTTTGTCACACGCCTTCACACCCACACACACCCATGCACAAATATTCATAACCCCCCCCCACACACATACACACAGACAAACATACATATAGATATATGTATACATATGTATATAAACTTAGACTTAGATAAACTTAGATATGTTTCGGCCAAAGTTTGGTCCAGGCCATGTCTTAATTAATAGCACCACCTGAAAGGATTATTTGAATCCTATTTAAGTCAATTTCTTTTATGGTCCATTCAAGTAGAGAGTTTTTGTTGGGTGAGTTGTAACCAATTATGGGTGGCTTATCTGGTATTCCTTGAAGAAATCTATCCAGACCCCGTTTAAAGTTGATGGGATCATTTTCGTCTTTGATCTCTTTCGTGACAATGTTAAATAGGGCAGGGCCTGTTGAGGAATAGAAATTATGTTCCAGTGTACGTGTATGCTGTAATCTTGAATTGGGCAGGGGACGGATGGCCCGTTGTCCCAGTCTTGGATGAACCTTGAAGCTGATGTTCAGGTCGTGTGGGCAAATGTCGTGTGGGGTGTATTCTCCACATCGTGCAAATGATGTACCGCTCACGGCGACGCTGGAGAGAGTAGAGTTCCAAGGCTTTAAGGCGATCCCAATAATCGACAGCAGCCATGCCTTCAATTCGTTTAGTGAGTGCCCTCTGGGGTGATTCAATCCTCGAGATGTTTTGTCTTGTATGGGGAGACCACAGTAGGCAGCAGTATTCGAAGTGTGGCCGTACAAAGGAGGAGAAAAGTTGTATGATGACATCTTGTTCTCTGGACCGGAAAGTACTTAAGATCCAGGAACTCATCCTACGAGCTATATCGACCTTCTTGTTGATGTGTGCACTCCAACTGAGATCGTCATCAACAATTACACCCAGGTCTCTGATATTGTTAGAGACTGTGTGCGGTCCCCCTGAAGGAAGAGTGTATGGCGGTTTTAGTGAGGAATTTCTTCCAAAATGCATCAACTCAAATTTTCCCTCGTTCAGTTGCATTTTGTTTCTGTCAGCCCATTGACGCACAGCATATAGATCAGACTGGAGTTGAGTTCGGTCTGCTTCTTCATTGACGATTTGCTGGAGCTTTTTTGTCATCAGCAAATATTTTCACTTAGCAGTAATGTACGACACTGGAAAGGTCATTTATGTAAATTATGAAGAGTAGCGGACCCAAAACTGTCCCCTGGGGGACACCGCTGGTGAGTTTTTGCTGGGCTTGAGTGGACTCCATCAACTACAACATGTTGTGTTCAATTAGCCAGGAAATACTTTATCCAGTGTAGAACTTTTCCACGAATTCCAACATTTTGAGAGTAGGATATTATGGTCTACCCTGTCGAACGCTTTACTGAACTCAAGATATATGACATCAGAGTTCGAACATGTTCCCAAGGCTTTGAGTACATCTTCAATGTGGTGTAAGAGCTGTGTTAGACAATCCCTGCCACAGCAAAAGCCATGCTGATTTGCATTTAGGAGTTTGTGGGTCTCCAGAAAGTCAGCTATCCTTGATCTTAACACTCTTTCAAACACTTTAATGATGTGGGAGGTGAGTGAGATAGGGCGATAGTTGAGTGCGAGGGATCTGTTTCCTTGTTTCAAAACCGGGATGATAGACTGGGATAGAAACTGTTTCGGTATATAACCTGCGTCTAACGTATTTCTCCAGAGGTTTATCAGAGGGACTGCAAGTTGGTGTCTACATTCCTTCAGGAGACTAGCGGGGAATCTATCAGGGCCTACAGCAGAGTAGTATTTGGCCTCATTTATTGCTGCTATGATGTCAGTGGCAGTGAAGGTTATGTCTGAGATTTTATGTTGGGAGTCAACTTCGTTCGCTTCTCTTACGTCAATATCAATATCAGTGGGAACATTAAAGACAGAGCAGTATTCTTTCTGCAGTATTTCTGCCATTTCTTTAGCATCGTGTTGGGGAATGCCGTTATCATCAATCAATGGCCCAATGGGTGAGACAGTGGTTCTATGCTTATTTGCATAAGAATAGAACACTTTTGGGTTCTGTTTGATGTTTTTGATTACCCACTGTTCCTCCACAGCTCTTTGATTTTCAATGGAGGTTTTCATGTCAGCCTGCAGATGAAGTTTTTCCAGCTCTAGCCTTTTCATTGTTGTTGAATGTGGATGTTGTGTGTGGGAATATTTTAATTGGTTGATGTTTTTGTTGAGTCTTTTGATGCGACTGATGAGTGTTTTGTTTCTTTTTAGGGAGCCGGTTTCTGTTTGTGTTAGTAGACTTCGTGGGAGCGTGTTTAGAGCATGTATAGGTGACAATGTTTTCAAAGTGCTGCCCTGCGATCTCAATATGGGTGGAATTGAGAGTAAAAGACCAGTCGATGAAAGATAGATCCTTTCTGATTGCTCCTCAGTCCGCTTTCTGGAAGTTTATGTTGTCAAATGAGTGCCATATAGTGGGATTGGCTGGTTTGGTTTTTATACGTCGGGAATTAAAATTGCAGAGTACCATGTCGTGGTCTGAGAGGAGAGTTTTTTCAAATGAAATACTGTGAACGAAGCTAGAGTGATTGGTCAATACCAGATCCAAGATCGTTTTATTCTGTCTCGTTGGTTCGAGCACTAGCTGAGTTAGGAAGTATTCAGCCATTAGATTAAAGAGCAGTTCTGCTGCTGCTCTATCTGATGTAGAGCATTTGCCTAACTTCAGAGTATTTGTGGGCCAGTTCACATGAGGGAGATTAAAATCATCCATCACTAGTATGTTTCCGGAGTTGCACTTCCGAAGGAAGGACTTGACTTTGCTGAGGCACTCTTCAAAGCAATTTGGAGGTGCTTGGGGAGGCCTTTAAAGACCAACAATGATTATGTCCTTGGTCTTGCTGAATAGTGATACAGATTCACAATAGCCATTGGAAAATATGTCCTTGGCATCAAGTGAAAAGGAGTGATGGATAAAGATGGTTGTCCCTCGCTTATTTCGGTCAGTGCGATCCGCACGAACAATGGTGAGCCATTTTATTTTCACCTCGGCTTCCATATAGGTGTTGTTCAGATGATTATCGGTAAGGATAAAGAAAGGAATGTCGAGGTAAGGGATGTTTGATGTTTACATTGTTCTAATTTATGTTTTATGTTGTTCAGTGGTACCAATGTGGGTAGTTCTTGTATGGAGCTGTGTGTGTATGATTTTCTTGTTGGTAGTGGGTGTGTGGTCCTTGTGATTTGCATAGGTGGTTGCTGATAACTCGTTGGATCTCCTGGCTTAGGTCGGCCTTCATATTTTCTAGGTAAGTCAGTAAAAAGAGTTACCTCTTTGGTTTGCCACTTGGTCAGAGGATACCTATTTCATGTTTGTTATTTGGAGTTATGGTTTTTTCATAGTTCTGTCTTCGCTGTTTGATTGTAGGAGGGGAAACGTGGTTGTATTTTGCTTTTGTTGTTGTCGTAGATCTCCTCTGTTACTGTTTAAATTTATTTTGCGATCGTTTTGTGCCCTTCAGATAGTGGTCGTTGCATTCTGTGTTCAGGCACATCCTTAGTGACACAGACGTTTGACACAGTTTAGGATGGAAGAAGATGAATCCATTGCCTTCTGTGCCTCCATATTTGGGATCAGGACCATGGAATCTGTATTTAGGACAGTATTTGATGGTGGATGTGAGGGCAGTTTTTTCCCGTTATACCAT
>NC_042997.1:6501754-6504254 GCF_006345805.1 Octopus sinensis | reverse complement strand
TTTCATCTCCTGAAATATCTAATGTGTAAATAAATATTTTTATTTTCAATGTGCAAAATTAATTACATTATCTTTGAAATCTATTATGAAAACAGTTAGCAACGAATAATCGTAGGATAATATTGATTCATAACATTTGTATTTGCTCTAAACCTTTGGAGAAATTCCCGTAACGTTTTAAGGACTTCTTGTTCTTTAATCTTTATTCGTGAAAGAGTTTCTAAATATCCCAACAAACTCACACACACACACATCATTGGGTACCTTATTATCAATACACTATATTACAAAAAATATTCTCTCTCTATCTTATCGTTATTCTTCAACTTCTCAATACGTTATTTTAGGCGAAATATCGGGACCATTTTTAAAGTAACTTTCACTGTCGTCATTCTTGTTTTGTTGCTTATACTTCCACACGAATTACTGTAAACTTTTAACATCTTTTTTCCAAAATGCTGCAGTATATATCGGCAGGCTATATCACAACTGACTGGTCTCAAATATTTCTGGTTTATTCTGTCTAATGCTTTCAACAACGCCATTTGCAAAATTCGAACTGACTCAAATAAAACTAAATAATACGTATATTGTATGTGATCCAATAACCAAACTAGTAATATTTTTTGTTTATATATTCAGCATTCGTGCGTTAAGTGCACTCTCTATCGTACTAGATTAAAACTAAATAACTAAATGTGCAACAGTCGATATATATATATATATATATATATATATATATATATATATATATATATATGTATGTATGTATATATACATATACATAAATATATGTATATATAGGTATATATCTCTATGTATATATACGTATATATCTATATATATATATACACATATATACATATATATATATATATATATAATATATATATATATATATATATATATATATATATATATATATATATATATATATATATATATGTATATATACTATATTACATGCGTGTGTATGTGTTTGTGTATGTTTGGGTATTATATCAAGTAATATCTTGACGGAAAGTGTATTGGTATAATGAACCACACATAATATGGATGAACCCTGTTGAAAAAAATAATATAATACAATATGATATTGGTTTCAATCGAATTCATTAGGGCGCACAATTGGATGGTTTGAATCTTGTCGGTTGAATGGAACCTACTATTCGATTGTGTCTTATTTTATCGACTCCCAGAGGATGATTATCGAAGTTTAATTCTTCGCTATATGAAGCAAATATGAAGAAGCGTAAAATCTGACTCTTTTTCGTATATGTGTAAGCGTCACCAACGTTTCGTAAATGATGCGTATAGCCGAATTACTGGAGTGTTGGATATGGCTGCCACTTACTTTATTGATCCCCAAAAGATAACCGGTTAAGATGAGTGATGCGGAATTTAAAATGAGAAAGTAAAAGGGCGAAACTAAATAATACTATGCATATGATCTGACACACTTGTTCCCACACAGCCAACCCCATTCACACACCAAAATATTGATAAAATAGCTTAAATTATTGCTAGCAATAACGTTTTTTGTGTTTATTTCGTGATCCAATAAACTTACCATAAACGCGCTGGTATTAATATATTTCTTCTGATCTTGGAAACGAAAGATCCCTGAGACCAGTTATCCATTGAACGTCTACTCCAGTGCCTCTCTGCTTTTGTCTTCCTTTATATGTGTCTGTGCTTAATTTGCAATATCGCATTCAAGTGATCGTTTCGATATGAAAGTCTCATTAATGCTTGCAAATATTATCTACCGATATCACCAAAAGAAAAGAAGGCAAACGAAAAAAATATATGTAATAATAACATTTCTGTGAAAAGATGCGAAGAGAAGAGAACATCAAAGAATGTTCATCTTTCAATACTGACGAAATATATTGATCTTAATTCTTATATATGTTTTTATTGCTTCAGATTCTTTTTATCGCCGAATTTCTTTGTCATTTTGCGAATAATTCACACGTTATTCCTTCCTTTCTATTCCTCAACCAATGCAGTGCCGCTTCTACACGTGCAAAGCTATATAGGTACGCACTATATAGCTGTGGTATAATTTTTATTAAATTTTCCTTGACTACATAGTTATGACTTTGGCATTCTTTGTGATACTCACGCAGAGTAGATCTTTTGTTTATTGTCTCTAGACTTCTTGATTAATAATAAGCTCTAAAAGAAAGAATATCCTCATATGCCTATCAAATATATATTTTAACCATTTTATGACAATTCCATAAAGGATGTGTAGGTATGTTTCGATTCTTCTAATAATTTTGTGGCTTCTTTACAGTAAACACAAAGACAATTTTAGCTCAAGGAAATGGTTAGGTAACCGCTGATGTAATGTATTACTGGTGTTTATTTTTGTAAAGAATTTAGAGCAAACTCGTGTAGAATTGAGATTCCATGGAAAAATTAAAGTGCAATGCAAATGATGATGTTACATAATTGTAGATAAAACGTATAATTTTTTGAAAAAGGTGTCTGA
>NC_042997.1:6459254-6496754 GCF_006345805.1 Octopus sinensis | reverse complement strand
TTGAGGTGAACGTTGAATGCTCGGTCTATTTTGATGCTATGTATTACAGCTGGATTTGTACTATATGTTCAAGTAAATGAAATTGTGTTGCAGGTTGGTGTTTGCATTAAAACTGAGCTACAGGTCGTAGTCGCGACGGATGCCGAACTTTAATGCGAATAAGGTTTAATATATATATCTAGATACTCTTTGGGAATAATTGCATCGGAGGTGTGATCTAGAACGAAAATAATGGATGGAAAATGGTGTACTGATTCTTGACCTGATAATAATTAAATGGGCACTAATAAAAAAAATAAATGATTTTCGAATCGCAATCATAAAAAAATATGGCCAAATGCACTCTCATATTACATTCATCTTTATTAAGCACATCAAGAGGTATGATAGTTATGCTTTTCAATATTACTGTAATAATTAATGCGGCGAGCTGTCAGAATTGTTAACAAGGAAGGCAAAATGCCTAAATGGCATTTCATCCGTCTTTACATTCTGAGATCAAATTCCGCCGCGGTCGACTTTGACTTTTATATTTTCAAGTAAATAAAATAACTACCAGCTGTGTACTGGGTCGATGTAAACGACCTACAGCCTCGCGTGAAATTGTGGCTCAAGTGACAAAATATGAAATCAATATTTTTGTAATAATTTTCTTTTCTTCATTATATGTGTGTGACCCGCTTTTAATGAGTTTGAATCAGGGTGATTAAATTTATGAAATATATTAATCTTATA
Source organism: Octopus sinensis (assembly GCF_006345805.1). Taxonomy (NCBI): domain Eukaryota; kingdom Metazoa; phylum Mollusca; class Cephalopoda; order Octopoda; family Octopodidae; genus Octopus; species Octopus sinensis. Next base: position 6,496,019 of record NC_042997.1, on the reverse strand, counting down.
AATTTCAAATAAAACACCCTTACAGCAAATCTATAACACTTCTTTCGGTTGCTGAAATTTATACTTCAATTGCTCACTACACTGACTACCTTGAACTGCAGAAGTATAAATTATCCTGATACAGTAATCCTTTACCATATCGCGGTTCGTCTGTTTCGGTTTATTATTTAAGCTTACGTCGATTCTTCCGTGATGTTGATTTGCATTTATAATAAAATAGATATAGTCAAATTTTTTAAAAAATAAAGAAAATATACAGCACATTTCTGTTTCTATTTCGCGGATATTCCCCTATCTCGTGAGGTTTTGGAACATAACATCGCGATAGCTGAGGCATTACTATACTCTTTATTCTTTCGTGGCGTTTATTGCAATGTGAATTTAATCAAGTAAACATTGGAATAGTTGTAATGATTTCTACCGAGAAAAACAATCATCATTGTATATGTTTGGTAATTTACGGGTCTATGCAAATGTAGCGCGTAGTTGGCCCTACCAGAAACGTCTCTACGTTATTGTTGTCAGCATTATGAATTTTCCACAAATAGGATTCCTATTTGTAGCTAGAACATCATTAATGTCATTCATATTTATTCCATAACTCTTGTATGATTAAGAACACACAGGCACATAGAATCAATTAACTAATAATTACATATTATAATTGTTATATTTATGTCCTCATAATTAATATTATCCATTTATTTCAGCTTATCTAAACAAAGTGCCTTCATAAAATAACATGTAAATAATGAACAATTTAAATGATTTAGCATTCATATCTTTTATATTTTCGTATTATATGTAAATTAAAGAATTATATATATATATATATATATATATATATATATATATATATATACACATATACGTTTTACACATCCATAGATTGGCATATCTGTTCATATTTACTTATATGTGTGTGCGTAATATATATTTTGTAATTACATCTATTGGCGAACTATGTATGTTGGAGAAGTATGCATACATAGCCAAATCACTTATAGTCATGAGTTTAAAAAAAGGAATTTTATAATTATTACTATTCCTATGCCGACAGCGTAAACGTTCACACCGTTTTATAATAAATACTTAACATTAATTATATACAGAGAAAATTATATTTTCAGTTCTATTCAATGAATATATGAACTATTAATAAATTGTCGTGTAATTGTATATTTTGTGTTGTAGTAGATTAATATGAATAATTAAAATAAACAAACAGTATGCACAATTTAATCCAAATTTTAAAGAATTAAAATCTTGCGATTTGAATTAAATCGTACAGTCTTTGAATTTCCCCATTTGTTTTATCACTCATATTAATAATTTAAACAATATTTACTATCCTAGAGAAAATAGATCAAAGTATATTATTATAATCGAATTATTCGTGTTTCGTTTGTTTGTTTATTTTAATTTATCTTCAATTTATATCGTCGTAAATATACTTAAAAACAAAACTGAATATATAAAAGAAACATATTTCTTACTAACATAAGGTGTCTGTAACGTATGAAACTGTATCTGGTATATGTACTTCAGTTTAGAATACAATGGTTCCCACATTAGATAAAATTTTGAACCGAGAAAATTAGGATTTACACCTTTAGTATTATGTAAATAATATGGGCTCTTTTGAATGAGGTTGTAATCAACGTTGCTGAGTGTTTTGCTTAAACAATATTTCGAAAAGCATGTTTTGACTAAATTGATATGTCACAAAATATACTATCAGCGGAAGTATACTTAGCATGAATGAATGTGTTCTAATAGGTAACCCAGACACGGCCAAAACTTCACACTTCCGCATACAAACATGCACACTTGCATACATATCCATACATTAAGTACTATACATACATATCTTTATACATACATTTATACACACACACACACATACACACATTGCTTTATAAGATGTTGAAATGTTCGTGGCTTTAAAAGTATCATGAAATCCAAACTTCTGAGTTCCTTTACAGGTTGTAAAAAACGCTGCAATAAGTGGGGGAATCTGAGGGGGAGATTGAATAAAATCGTAATTAACTTATCCTCCTGTATTTTCTTTTATCCAGGGCCAGGAATTTTACAGCAGTCCTTCTCATATATATATATATATATATATATATATATTATATATATACATATATATATATATATATATCTCATATATATATATATATATTATATATATATATATATATTATATATATATATATATATATATATATAATATATATATATATATATCAATGGATATGTGTATCGTTTCCTCTTTTACAATGGGCGGGAAAAAAATCACAACTTTTTAGATACTACACTTAACATACACAATAATTCGTACTTCCCAGACCACATACCATCGACCAATCTTAAGTATATTAGCAAATTTAGTAATCATTCTAGTGCAATCACTAAGCCGTTAGTTAATATTTCATTTAGATTTTTTCATTCTTTTAGTTGTTTCAGTAATTTGACTGTGGCCATGCTGGAGCAATGCCTTTAGTCGAGCAAATCGATCGGAGGACTTCTTCTCTGGATGCCTAATACTTATTATAACGGGTTCTTTTGCCGAACCGCTGAGTTACGGGGACGTAAACACACCATCATCGGTTGTCAAGTGATGTTGGGGGGACAAACACAGATAGACAAACGCATCCCCACACATACATACATACATACATATATATATATATATATATATATATATATATATATATATATGTACAAGAATGGCTTTTTTAGTTTCTCTCTACCAAATACACTCACAAGGCTTTGGTCGACCCGAGGTTATAATAGAAGACACGTGCCAAAGGTGCCACACAGTGGGACTGAAACCGGAACCATGTGGTTCATAAGCAAGCTACTTGCCACACAGCCACTCCTACGCCTCTAATTTATCTGATAATGTTGACATAATCAACGACAAGGCTGAATTTTATAACTCTGCTTTACTTAAAGTAAGCTATACAGTTAAAGTTACCTACATTAATTCCATTCAATCTTATTCTACCTTTAGTAATGGAGACATTAAATCTAGTTGTAAGGATATAAACGCTATCAATTTTAATTTATTCGCCTACAGCACGCAGAGGAAGTCTTCTTTACAATGTAAGGGAGATAACCGGCTATTTAACCCTCTTTTTTACTTCTAAAGTTAAATCGATATATTGTATTGATAATTACACTAAAAATAAGTCAACAAATAGTAAAACTATTTTGGTTGATTATTCGTTATGGGAGACAAATTAAATCAAATCTTTCATTCTAGTTTTGGGAAGTTATTATTAGGAATGTTCCAATGAATTCTTTGTATTACTCTATTAGCAACTCTCACACGGTTAGGATTGATTTTTCCAAACACAAAAAATATCTCACAAATTAACTCCTCATATAATATTAGGCTATTAAATAAGAATCCAATTACTAATACTAACATTAATTTAGCTAATACTAGCCATCCCCCTAGAAATATTAGTAACAAGGTTATTGTCTATAAAGTCAATTCCAACAGAATTAAGTTTATGTCTAGTAATTCTAAGATTAAAAACTCTATATACTAGTGTAAAATTACTTCAGGTACCGATGCCTTTTTCATATAGGTAGTTATTTTCAGTTATCTAAAATAATTTCTAATCATTATTCTACATTTAGGGATAGTAATAAACGCAAGAGGCTACGGATAAATGCTGATATTTATTCAAATTATAAACAGGATAACACAATAATAAACTGAAAGTACAGTTCTATATTCAAGAGATAAGGAACTATGTACATTGCTTATATTTGACGGATATTTCTCCTTCTTTGTTGGTAGCACAACGTTTCGGCTGATATACTCTCCAGTCTTCATCGGGTGTGTTGTGGAAATTTCGAATCTGGGTTCTCATGCCTAAGGAATCATTATTCCACTGCCTGGAATCGAAATTGGAATCTTGGGGTTAGCAGCCCTAGCTCTTAACCACTACGTCCAGGGGCATATAACGCAGTGGTTAACAGTGCGGGCTGCTAACATCAAGTTTCCGAGTTCGATTCCAGGCAATGACCTGTATATTAATAATATTAATAATAGGAATAATAATAATAATAATGATAGTAATAATAATAATAGTAATAATAATAATAGTAATAACAATAATAATAATAATAATAATAATAATAATAATAATAATAATAATAATAATAATAATAATAATAATAATAATAATATCGAAAACTAGCTTACGAATGAAAACCCATGCTCGATTTTTTTCTCAAGACACCTGATGAAAGCCGGAGAGTATATCAGGCGAAATGTGTTAAAAACAAACAAGATGAGGACAAATATCCGTCACATGTAAATAATGCAAATAATATAACCTGAAACTGTATTTCTTCTTACCTTTTAGAAATCAGTGGGACTGTTTGATCATCATTTGACTGTTTGATAATTCTTCTTTAGATTTTGGAGAAGTTGAATATTCATAACCATTGAGTACCATATAACAGAAGTACTGTTTCGTATCTTTTATGCGAAATAAGTTTTTATGTTCCCCCCACTAATCTAAACGATAAGAACATGGTTGTTCGATCAGCTTATCTCAATCGTTGTTCATCAATATGTAAATGGTAATATTTTCTGAATATTATACGTACGCTTAACGTAAGTTTCAAACTGGTTGAATGAGGCACACTATATAACAAATATAGATCATTGAATTATTGGTTCGAAATGTACATCGATCTTCCATTCTGAATTCGTCAACAAGATTTTACTCAACATTTTGGGTTGCATCCAATCTGTGATAAAATCAGTCGGCAACTACGTTAGTTGAGATATGGAAGCCCACACTCTTCTCATGATTTCGAGGTAATTTCCTAATACCCTGGCCACTGCTACAACGACTGAATATCAGTGTCTTTTCAAACAAATGATTGATTAAACAATGATGCATACTATGTGTTAAGAACATAATGGAATACTTGAAATATTTGTCTAGATTGCGTATATAATTGGTAATTTCTCTTCAACGATACTCAAAAAATTTACTACAAAATTTAAATAAATTCTTCACCAAGTTCACATAAATATTTATTCAATATCCTGTCTGAGAAAACATTGATTATTGTCTTAATGAAATGTGACGTGTTTGGCGGCAGTGTATTGTCCAGTTACATGAATGTTTTCTTCATAAATTGAAAACTTGCTTTCAATGCAAAAAAATGACTGCCAAACAATCAGTTTTTCGGACAATAAAACTCCAAACACGACCGTTTGCTGCTTCAGTTATTACCAAGTGACTAGATTTATCTAATTAATTATCATTGCTTGTGTTTAATGATAAAAGGCTACGAGTTTGTTCACCAAACGTTTGCCTATGTTTATTACTTTCCTGTCCCCTGACAATTGATTGCAGCAACTTCATGACATACTTCTTCTTTTGATAACCCTCATTCAAAAAGAGCTTATTTATTTCTTCGTGTATTTTATTAATTTATTTTCTTCTTAACTCTTTTATTACATTTTATCCTATAGAAGAACCTATGGTTACTTTCGAGTTAATCATTGAATTTGACGAAAATATATTTTCCTTGTTCTTTATTTACTAATCTTCTTAAAAACTAAAAACTCTATGGCTGTATCTTGTTTAAAATATGAATGCATTGTAACACGAATTATTGTCTATCATTGTATATTAGGAATTTCATGAGAAATATCTATAACTTGAATAAAATATTACTATATACACGTGTGAAAATACCTTCAAATGACAATGCTTCAAGACTGAAAATGTTTAGAAATTTGTCTCAATTGAAAGTACATATCTTACTGTAATTAGCACGGTCCTAACAAATATTAAATTATTTTAAGTACGCATGAAGTTATGACCAGGTACTCACAGCTATCAACCTTTCTGTTATCAATGTATTGCATTGCCGTCAATCTGTTATTTACCACGAGATAATAATACCAACCCATATCTGATTCCCGTTCTGCTTATTTATTTCTGCATGCCCCGACTTACGACTGCTTTCCAAGAACATTATTCACGCTAAACTTATTGAAATAGGAATTTTCATAGTCTGATACCGCACACAGAAACAAAAACCGAAATAGTTATTTTCATATCTGTTCGTAATGAAATTGGCAACCAATACTGTCAAAATATTTTGTATGACCGAAATATTAACACTGAAGACCGACGGATTTGCAATAAGTAACCTTTGATTCATAGAGTGAAACATTTTTCTTTGTTATAATGTATTCATACATAATATATGTATGCATATGTATATAATGAACACCCTCTAGTGATTTAGCGAAGTTGCTTTTCTGAATTCCTTTATATCAAGCCTCAGTATTCAAGTTTGTTTTAATAGGTTAAATATGGTTACAATACTGGACTAGTTAAAATATCCCAATGAACTCAGATTGCAAAGTATCATATAGGTGCAAAGCCGAGCAGCTGTATTCAAGTTCTCTTAGTTATACATTCTATGTTTTTGATCTTTTTTAGAGTAATTTTGCAAGTAATTTTATGGATTTTGACATTTTAGTCTTTTGAGATATCGGGATTTTTCAAATTGATTTCTCCACTCCTGTTGTAAATCGTACGATTTAATCAATCTTCGAGGAAGAAAATCGTCAATTTTACTTCAAATCTAACTTCATTTTAGCCCCAAAATTTGATTTTAATATATAAATTAGTCCTATCAGTAGTCTTCCATACACGTTTGAAGCTGCGGAGTTTAATGGTTTATTTATCTTTGTCTCTTTTCAAAATTGTCCCTCTTTCAAAATTGTATAATCGAAGGAAATATAATTTTTGTTCGTGCCTTATGTTTCCCTGTCGATTTTTTCTTGCACATGCGGGAGAAAATATTAAGAAAATACTTAACCTCATCTCCACTACCTACACTGATATTGGCGTTAATGCAATCCTGAAAAAGGTTAAGGTAATAGTTAGACATTTTCAAAGGTGATATATTCAGATTCAGATATACTTGTCAATGAGACCTCACTTGCGGTTTTGGGTTTTTGTGTATCTTCATGTATTTAATTTTAAATGGGAGGATAATTTAGTTTCTGAAAGCAACTTGAGGACTGAGACAGATCAAGTTATATTTTCCACTCTGCAAATCAGAATCAGTGACTTGAAAGGCCACAGCAAATTGTGTCAGTGTGATGCTTGTATTAATACCGTACTACTGCATTCGATTTAGTTATAGAAGGTATACGCCAGAAAACACAAGAAATCTCCAAAAATCTACATAGGAAAACTAGGAGATACTTAATATCTGACACATGAGTGTAAAAATGAGCCTTCAGGCATCAGCTATCATATGCAGAAAATGTCACCCATGTCATATAACTTTAAGAGTCCAGAATTAGAAAAGGGAGACATTACAGTCAAATAAGTTTCAGTCTGGATCCCCAACACAGGAGATGACGGAAATTCAGCTGTTTTCATAATGAATTATGGCATTTGTATGACATCCGTATGACTGTATGAGGACATTATTGTATATACGTATTTGAGACATTATTGCATATAGGAAACATTCGAATTACTACTAAATATTAAAAGATAATTTCCGAAAATATAAAGATGAAATTATCCATAGTAGAGAGTTCAAAGTTAACTAGTTCAAAAGCCAGAGTTTCCATACACGAAAAAAAACACATACCGGGATTACAAGTCTGGTTATAAATATATACACAATATCCACCTGCATACACACTATTGTCTTTTATGCCGATATATCCAAATACCGTAAATCCTCGAGTATAGTCCGCCCTTGAATATATTACACAGGGGATTTTTAGGGGTTGTACCTCTGAAAAATTTAAACCTTGTATATAATACGCACCCCTTCCCTAACTTGAGTCGTGCGTAATCAAGCCAGCAGCACCTAGTCGAACAAACACTTCGGCGCATGCCTAATAGAATAATGGTGATGTTCTTAACTGTTATATGGGAATGTAAATATGCTTGCAAATTGTTTTTCTTACATGTTATCGTGTGTTCAGAATACTTTTATTTTAATAAACGTTGTTTATTGCAAGTTATACATGATTCTTCATTGCATTCAGGCTTAGCATAAGGTATTTTTGTGCCCGACATCACAAAATGCGTCTGAATAAACATTGCCGGACAGCAAATAGAGACGCAGACATTGCTTATAAAATATTTCAAATTTTTAACCTCGTATGTATTACGGACTAGGGATTTTGACCTTTAAAGTTTTGGACAAAAGTGCGATTATACACGAAGATTTACTGTATCTATAGTTGATATAAAAATTAAATCTAAATAAATGCAGAGAAACAGAGACATGCCATTCTTGACCAACTTTCGCGCAAAAGGTGATTAAGAATTGTAAGCATAATTGGAGCTAAAGAGAAATCTAATGGCCCATACTAGAATACTATCGATAATGTGATAAATGAATGTCTGAAACGTTAAACGTTTTTATGTGCCAAAAAGAGCTGACCGCTATCCCTCTCTCCCTCTCTTCTCTGTCTTGTGTGTGTGCGTGTTTGTACACGTTTGTGTGTGTGTGTTGTGGTGTGTTGTGTGATATATGGGTAAAGAAAAATGTGCGGCGCCAACGTAGATTTCAATTATTGGTGAGCTAGTTCTCTTTATAGGTGTTGATTTGTAAGTACACAATTCTATTGTATTATGCACTGAAACGACCGTGTTCGTAAGCATGAGAAGTGGGGAAATATATATAATCACCCTTCATACCAACTGACATATCACGGTATATATATATATATATATATATATATATATATATATATATATATATATATATATATATATACATATACACATACCATGACAAGTAACTCTCTTCAGCGCTTTTTACAGAGAGCATATTTCTCCTAACCAGTCACTATTCAGTTCAAAGAAGGGTTCATTCGTGAAATATGACTGCGAAGAAGACTACACATTCACTCTCTGCTTACGATTAGACTCAGAAAGTTTGTGAGGAACGCATTGACGCAACTTGATGACTTTCCCGATATCACGCAACAGGCGATAGATGGATGAGTGAGCGACCACATCCAAGCTTCTCTGCTAGTTCCTCAACAGTTACGATGAGATTTTGTTCTACCAGAGTTTGCTGGACGTCCTTGTCGATCTCTACAGACGTTCTAAATCGGGGCTCGTCTTCTAGGCTGCAGTTTCCGATTCGAATTAACTATAACCACCGTTGACACTGGATTACACTTATTATCTTATCCCCCTATACTGCATTAATATTCCCCTCTATATTTGTTCGTTGTTTTTATTGAACTCATAAAGGAAAACATACCGAATATGCTCCTTTGTCACTTGCAATATAGCTTTGAAGACATAACTGTTAAAATTGAACTGTACTCTTCAAACCTTCCACTGAGAGTAATTTACTACCTGGTTTTATAGCAAGTTCATGCAGGTAGTTTATCGCGCACCCCTCCGAATTTTTATTCATGCAATTGAAAAAGCCGTATTTATGCGTGTATTTATGTATGTGAGTTGTGTATGTGCTCTTTTGTATGCGCGTGTCGGTGTGCGTGTGTATATGTGCGCTTCTATGTGTATACGTGTATGCGTGTTTGTGTGTGTGTGTAACAAGGTTATATTTTTTTTTATCATTATAAATATTTAACAATTTTTTCACATCTAAGAATCTATTTTGCGTCAGTTTCGGTATGTCGAAGGAAGCATTAAGAACATTCAAAGGAAGAACCGATGATAAATGTTGTGGAAGAATGTCATGATTTAGTGTTACCGCCAGTCATGTCAATATTGGGAACCATTTAACGTGCCGAATTAAATGTCACAGTGAAGGGCAGTGGAACATTTTTCAAAGCCCAAAGAATGTTTAATATAGGAGGCAATCGCCCCACAAATCGTGATTGAAATATGTTCGAAAGTTTATGAGGGTGAAATATTTATATGCTGAATTTTATAGAAATGCCTAATTCCAAAGGGAATCGGGACACTATTACTGTCCGTTTGGAAAAAAAAAATTCCTTAACAAACCTAAGCAAATTGCTAAAAATATAAAATGCTTAAAATTTCTTCGTAAATGGGAAAAAAAATGGGGTGACAATAATTTCACAAGCATTGGATTTATTACCCTCATATATTCTATTTTTAGGTGGTTAAATTCATTAGGGTAAAATGAATTCCGTACATATATGACTTTGGAAGAATTATGCAGCATTTTAGGGTCTAATTCAAGTGAGATTCCTATTAAAGAATTCATATTAAAGGACATCTTCCACAGTATTAAATAGGTCTTTAATTAAATAGGTAACAAAGAAGGGAGAAGCAGAAATGAGGGTAGCATTTACGATCGTTTCGAATTACTGGTTTAAGTATCTTTAATACAAAACGAAAAGCCATAAATACATATTAGTACCCCAGATACCTACGACAACAAATTTCACATCTTTTCTCACCAACATGTGTATTCGGTCGCAGTGGCACATAGGCGGCTATACTGCCCCGAAGTGAACAGAAATGTTTCAATTACAATGACAGATAATAGTTTTTTTTTTACATTTTATTTTTATCGGTGGTCAGCATACAAAAAGAAACCAATTAAGGTAAAATTATATATATAATTATAATGAAGCGTAGGGAAAGAAATTTTCTAGCCTATATGCTGAACTAGACGCTAAATTGTCTAACCACTTAAGAAGTCACAATGTACACGCGTGTTGAAATTGAAGCAGCAATCTTATGAAAATTAATAACATACATAAACAATGGATTAGTTAATTTCTGAATTTCAACAGTTGTCTAATTTGTCACTTCTTAAGTGGTGAGAAGATTTAGCCTTTACTTCAGCATATATGCTCCAAAAATTTTTTGTATACCCTTAATTATAATTATATATATAATTTCAGCTGAAGAAGTCGTTTTTTTATATTCTGGCCACTGAAATATAAACGAAATCATGTGTGTGTGTGTGTGTGTGTGTGTGTGTGTGTGTGTGTGTAAAGGCACAGGCGTGACTTCGAAGCATATTTCCCTACCACATTGTTCCATGCTCTTTCCCGCCGCGTGACACCTTGCGCAGAAGTCTTTTGTTGTAGCCTCGCGCCGATCAAAGCCTTGTTAGTGGATTTGGTAGATGGAAGCGAAAAGAAGCCCGTTGTGTATAGATGTATGTAGGTATATATTTGTGTGTTTGTGTCTGCGTTTGTCCCACACCCATCGCTTGACAACCGTGTGTTTATGTCCCAATTACCTAGTGGTTCGGCAAAGTTGAACAATAGAATAAGTACTTGGCTCGCAAAAATAGATTCTGGGGTAGTTTTATTGCACTAAAACCCATTCATATATTGCTCCAATACAGCCGCAGTCAGCTGACTGAAAAAAATGGAAAATAAAAGAATAAAATAATGCACACAAATACACATGTATGCGTATAAAATATTACGACGGCCTATAGAAAGAGAAGTTGGAGCTCCTCTCTGTCAAAGTGATTATAGTTAAACAGCTATATACTTCCCTTTTGGATGTGGTCTTCGTAGCATCAAATATTATTGGACTTAATTGAAATTGCGGACAACGGCCTAAGCTCCAGAGAACATATCAACAAATGTGTTGTTATGGTTCGCATAACTCTCTTGCGTGCATCGATCCGTAGCTTTTCTACTCTAAAGATCATCATACCATCCTTCTTCCATTTACTTTTTTAATTTTTTGTTTTGTTTACTCATTGCATTGAATGCTGGTAAGTTTCTTGAAAAAAAACAATTTTCGTCTTTCTGCACTAATTAACATGTTATGATAATTGAAACAATAAGCAAGTACATATAAATAGCATGATAATTCTTGAATATTGGCACGACCCTGAAAAAGTGTAAAATTCATTGTCGCTAAAAAAAATCCACCATGGTCTGAAAGATGTCTGTATCAAGTGTATATGTTACACATGATTTGCCATCTGACCCATAGCCCTCTTACAAATATGGTAAGCACATTTCTCAACAAAACTGTGATGCATTATTTTAAATCTCAAGCGATACTGCCTAATTCACTATCGTGCGGAAGTTAATTAAGGCAAAACTATATCATTCAAACGGTACCTACCGAAATTTCTACAAGAAATACCAGAAACGTGACCGCCCTGGATGCATCACGTGAAAGAACTCTCTACATGAGTTCGAGTTTGCTATTGTATTTTGAAGCACGACTTCAAAGACTAAAACACGAATCCACGTGAAGTCATTATGATGAACCAGACTTCTGTGTCTAATGGAAAAAGACTGTAAATTTTATAAATGTGTGTGTATCTGTAAGTGTGTGTGTCTGTGTGTGTTTTGTGTGAAATGCATAATATATTTGTATGTATGCGTTTGGGTTTACATATCAATAACCTCCTTGAAAACGGCATTTTCTGGTTTTTACATATAAAAGAATATTTAAAATTCTATAGATTGTTTTTAAAATTCATGCTAAATTTAAAGAAAAACAATCTATTTTGCCATAGTGTACTGTTCATATTTTAAATTCTATGTGAGCGGCTTCGAATTTGTTTTTAAAAATATTTTGTATATTTTCTTTTTCCTTTACGTTTATATAGCTACATAGAAAGAGATTGCTAATTACTATAAAACAAATATCTCTATTGAATCTGGCCTCAAATAAATTGATCTGACTTCACTTCCAACAATGCAATTTTCCAAACTATTTATTGATGCCTGAAGTGTCTAATGTCTTTGTTTGTTTTCTGTTTTTGTAATCCTTTAGAAGTGTCTGTATATGTAATTTTCAAGTATGTAGATGTAGATGCAAGCCTGCGTTTTATGTACAACATATTTGAGATTTTTCATATGTGTGTGTGTGTGAGCATGTGCTTGTACGCGTACGTGCTTCAACATATATGTTTTCGTTACTGTAATCATAGCTTCCATTGAGCGTCCATTGCTGATTAGAAAGAAGATCACTATCGGAAATAGAACTTAGTGAAGAAAAAATGTAAACAATGTTATAATAATCAATGGTTAGAAATGGTTGAGAAAATGAGAGACAGCGAAAGAGAAGCTCAGTGAATGTAACAATATGGTAGCGTAAGAGATAAGAAACGTTGGATGGGTGTTGACTGAATCTGCATGGGTGATAGAATGCGAAAGTGCAGCTCTAAATGTAGTGAAAGTATTTGAAATGATAACTGTGAAACTGTATGTTGAAGAATATTGAGAGTGAGAAATAATTAGAGTTCAAAGGGAGAGGAGGAGAGAGAGAGAGAGAGAGAGAGAGAGAGAGAGAGAGAGAGTGAAATAACAAATGCATTATAAATATGATTTTGAGAAAAAAATAAAGTAAAAATATATTTAAAAAATGCTGCTCGCTAAGAAAATAGAATGAAACAACGCACAAAAATTAATAAAATAGAAATTTAAAATAAATTACGTAGAAAATATTTAAATTTTTTTAAATTATCGACAGTAACATAAAATATTAATATCAAAATATAAAAGTGTAATAAAACATGACAGAAAGCAATAAACTACTTTATCGGTAGAAACACGTTGCATCTGTTATCAAGCCTGGCATTAACTATTTTATTAGTTGTATTTGACTTTTTTCCTGCTATGTTAGAAAACTTGAATATGAGGTCAGAAGATAAGTGATCATAATTGGAGAGAGTTGATTGCAGGCCACAACTTTCTCGGCCTGTATGTGACCACTGATGTGAAGGTCAGGCTCACATAATAGCGGATGCAATGAAGCGTTAACTCAGGTTTATGGGGCGTAAATCTCGGCTAATTTGTTCCATTGCCAGAGATGGCAGAGCGCCTTTATCGTCACAAAGGAGAAAGTTGAAAACTCGTTCACTGTAACGTTTGGCAGGCAAGTAATTAATTAATTTGCCCGAGAAAATACGCAATCCCTTATCTTATAGGACATTTCATTTGTGCTCATACACACGTCGAAACAAATATATTCACAGACATTGCCTAGACACATATACACGAACAGACATGCGTCTGAAGACAACATTTTATAAATAAATTCAAAAGCATATACACATTTCAATATCAAGAAATATATTTTCGAGCAGCCATTGTCCATTTCATAATACAGAGGCAGTAAGACAGTATATCTTCAGATTAAATGTTCTTAATTACTGGTAAAGTGCTTCACAATTTACTTATGGCTAACAACATCACAAAGTGAAATTAAGTAGTTTGCGTTTATTTCACAAACTGTAGAAGACAGAACAAAAACTGTCTTGGAAGTCGAAGACTTTTATTGTTTCATTATCGGTAAGCTTGTAACATCCTTCAGTCAATTTGTCGTCGGTCTGTTTGTCACCAGCTACCATACGAGAATGCCGACAGGTTCTTCAATAGTGTTTAAGAAATATATGGTACTCATACTAATTAGAACAGGCTTATGTGTCCTGGGGATGCTCAGGAAATGTTCATAGTACAAACTGAAACAGATTATATCAAGGGAGACAACACTGAGAATATTAAGACAAAATTCTACTTTCCGAATGTCTTTCCTTTAAGCGGCTTGTATAATAATGTGTTAAAGAAAAATGAAATTAAACTATATAGAATTATTAATTTACTAAATCCATCAATTCTTTCTCTCTTTTTATTGTACAGAATCATGTTTGCGTTTTCGCTGCATTTCGGACTGCTGTTTTTCTTATATATTTCCAAGCATCTTCTTTTGGATAAATCCTCCAATCTAAAACTTCGTGAGGGCCTTTTGTGATGAGCATATTCTTCGCAAAGTGACGAAATTTATTTTTACGTTCAATGCCGATTGTTATCTTAATTATCATTTCAAATTTACCATCGTCTTTATTTATTTCTATGCTTAATTGTTCCAAAATTAATGAATGGCAGCGTTTCCTTAACTACGAATAAATGTTTCATATTTGTAAGATCAAATGTTAATATTAAAGGTGGAGACAAATTTAAATACTTCCAAGAGTGGCGTGACAATTTGCCTCGTGTTATCAGCCTGCAACCTTGTCTTTCGTCATATATTAATTCGAATAAGAATTGAGATTTATGGTATTTCTGTTGTTACCCATGCTGATACAAGCAGAACAATATCCTTTTCCTAATTTCATATGTCTAGGAATTGCGAATATTAATAAGTATATCATACATTCAATAATGAAAATATTATATTGTTATTGGAAATATCACAATATATAATAGTCGACAAATATAATATCATACTATATTCGCAAGTATATCATGTTAATATCCTCATCATATTTCATTTTCCTACAACTCATATTTATTAATTACGATTATATACATCAATTTCCTAATATTTCAATAATATTTGTTGAAATCAAATTATAAACTATTATAAATTTTACTTTGAATTTGATAAATGACGATCTCAGAAAATTGGGAATAGAAATTTGAGTAAACATTGAATATTATCTTCTGAAAAAAAAATATCTCAAATTGTTATCGCTTCCTTTTTCAAATTTCCTGAAGACAATTTCCTTTATATATCCAAATTTAACCTTGCATTCGATATTTAGTTGTCTTACGCATAGCGTCGATTTATATGAGGTGTACGTGATGAAGGGATGTAAAAATATATTTGTCGTTTCTAGTTTGTGTGTAATGCTGTCTGTAAAATCAGAGATAGTTGTACAAATAGATTAGTAAAAAGAAATTTGATATTAAATCGAATTAATGTAATACAAAATATTTCTGTTGAAGGACGTATTTTCCTGTGATTGATGGCAATTGTAGATTCGCAGATACTATCATCAAATATTCCTGCACAAGTACATTTGTTTCACTACAGGTAGTTTCCTAAAAGTTTTGGTAATTGCCATTTCATTATTATTCTGGGTTATTGTTATTGCTAAAATCCTACTAACTGGTGTGTGAATTATTTAAAACAGCTCTCATTTTTCAACAAGCAAATCGGAATAAGTATTGCAGAGCATTAGATTTTCATTAAAATTATAGAAAACTACTGACATTTATCCTGTCCATTCGCTTTTGTGTATTTATGCAATAATGCTAATTAAATAAATGTAATCATTTTTTTTTTTTTGGGGGGGGGGTCAGCAGAGCTAAAAATGCTCTATATTGAGCTCGTCTACAGATTTAGTTGTCACACAGCCGATCTGGAACTTAGGTTGTAAAGTGTAGCTGAATAACAAATTCCAATATGTAAATTATATATATATACACTATACTCTCTCCCCTTCTCTATCACACCGGCTCTTTCTCTTTCTCTCTAGCTCTCACTCTCTCTCTCTCAGCTTTCTACATATATTTCTCTGTGTTTGGCCGTTCGGATGCTGTTGTCGGCTATCGTACATATTCAAAATATTTACTTGGGTTCATCGCCTGAGCAAACAAATTTTTTTGTTCTATTCAGTTACCGCATTTATCACTACATCTATCCATTCTTTCCTGAACAGCTACTCTAAAGTTGGCTAAATAATATTTGGGCCGGAAATATAGAATCTATTCCTTTCGGAAAGAATTCATTCATTTCACCAAAATTTTTCAACATTATATAATTGATATTGTAAATTATATATATATATATATATATATATATATATATATATAATATATATATATATAAATATTGGGTTGTCCGGAAAGTTCGTGCCGATTTATACTAGCTTACATTTCGACTTACTTTAAAACGTGGTTGAATCCTTGAAATAGGATTTGGCTGCACATCCATTAAGAGCAAAGTTTAAGCTATTTTTTCGTGGATGGTTTATGTTCCTACAACCTGGGTTAATTCTGTAACCCTCTAAAATGGACGATAAGAAAGTTCATTTTTGGCACTTGATGCTTTGGGAACCACACAACAATTGCTGCAGCTCGGCTGGGATGTGTTACCTCACCTTCCAATTCACCAGATATTGCTCCTTCGAATTTCCATTTATTCAAGGTCTCTGCAAAATAATATTAATGTTAAAAATTTCAATTCCTTGGATGATGTAAAAATATAACTTCCTGAATGTTTTGCCATGAAACCGTCTCATTTCTGTGAAGAGTGTATTATCAAGTTAAAAGAAAGATGGAGATGCATTCTGCAACAAAAAGGTTCATATTTGGTTGATTAAAAATGTATTGGCATGTATTATTGACGTTTTTCTTTCCTTAAAAGTCGGCACGAACATTCCGGACAACCCAATATATATATATACATATATACATTTATATATATATAATATATATATATATATATATATATATATATATATATATATAATATATATATATATATTTCCATACACCTAGAAATACATGTCGAATATATATATATATATAGTATATATATATATATATATATATATACATACACCTAGAAATACATGTCGAATATATATATATATATATATATATATATATATATATATACATACACCTAGAATACATGTCGAATATATATATATATATATGTTTACATATATGCATAAATATATATTTTTTTCAAATAATTCATTCACGATAATCCTCTTAGGTCAGGATTGTACATTGTAACGAGATTATGTGAAAATATACTTTAGTGCCAAATGACAAGATTCATGGCTAAAATAATTCCTTAGATATATGTGGAGTGGCAAGAAATAAGATTGCATGGGGATATCGAGAGTACACGTACAAAAATAACCAAACACACTCATAAGCATACACACACGGATACACACACACATATATGCAGATATATAGAAATATTTATAGGTTCACACACATGCATACATATACATATATATATATAATATATATATATATATATATATATATATATATATATATATATACATATATATACATACATGCATATATATATATATATATATATATATATATATATATATATATATATATATATATAGAGAGAGAGAGAGAGAGAGAGATAGATACATATACATACATACATGCATACTTTGTCATGACATGTGAAATAATTTCTGAAGCAGATATTCACATACATGGTAACTTATTAAATGGAGAATATCTTATCAGTGATATATACAGAAAAATACAATATGATTGTTTGATATTAATCAAATGCATATGTATACTTATGCCCTCATGAAATTAAGGCGTATTGAACCTGCTCTTTACACAATTCAATTTCAAATTATATATTTCTCACAGCGGAATTGCTTCTTTTATTAATAATAATCACTTGTGTATATGTATACATATATGTGTGTCTGTATGGATGTTTATATATATATATATATATATATATATATATATATATATATATATATGTGTGTGTGTGTGTGTGTGTGTGTGTGGTGTGTGTGGTGTGTGTGTGTGTGTGTGTGTGTGTGTGTGTGTGTATGTATGTGTGCATGTCTATATGTGTGCCGAGGAGAATTGGGTCGCTGAGAAAGTCAATCTCAACCCCAAAGTGTTATCTTTTCCTCTCACTGTCTCCACTGTTGGCCCTGTAGTTGATGAAAATGGCACCTTGCAAAGTAATGCTAAAACCATGAGTGAGATACTGCAGAAAGAGTATTGTTCTCTTTACAGCACACGTGATATCTCTAATCAGGATGTCATCAATGATGTTAACTCTCAACACACTATATCGGTCATAACCTTTGGTGCCCCTGATATCTTAGCGGCAATAAACGAAATTAAACACAATTCAGCTGTAGGCTCAGATAGGTTCCCTGCGTGTGTCCTGAGGGTCTGTCGACACTAACTTGCATCTACTCTTGCTAATCTGTGGAGGAACTAACTAGATGCTGGCTATATTCCTAAAAACTTTCTTTCCTAGTCTGTTGTCCCGGTTTTCAAAAAGGGAAGCACGTTCATTGCAGTGAACTACCGTCAGATCTCGTTCAGCTCTCATATCATTAGGTTATTTGAGATGGCGGTGAAATCTCAAATGAACCACTTTCTTATTTAATTTTGCAACATTCTGTGTTTTTTGTTGTTGAGGGAATTACTGATAAAAGTTAGTTCATAATTTACTGATAGACGTAACTTCAAAAATTTAACTTAAATTCGTACACTTTTGTAATTGTTTTGTGATTTTCTGTTCTTAACGGCTTTTTCTGGTTCCTTCGATTCTAGCTCTTTGGGTTACTAAATGACAAATTTCGCTTCAATTCACATAATACTTTATAATCTTCTACACCCGTGTAATTCTGTATACATATATAACCATGCCTACAAAGAAAATAACTCAATTTGTTTGCGACGCCATCGCCAGCCAAATGAATGTTTCTGTCCGGGGAAAGAGAGACAGCTGCGGAAATGGCAGCATACCAATAATGGAACAGACTGTGCATTACACAAGCCAGAGCATCTCAAAGTGAAGAACAGAGGTATGCACGACTGACAAGGAATATAACCTCCACTTCAAAACGAAGATAAGTTGCAACAGCTCAGTGAAACAATTTCTCTGTAGCAGCTTTCAATTATAATCCACAAGTTCATTATGCAGAAGACATTAGAGCTTCCATTGGTGCAATGAAAACTAACATTGCAAAGCAAGGAAGTGGCCTGCACTATGCTACAGTATTGGAAAGGTTAAACTCCTTGCAATCACCCAACATCCAGAGCCATTGAAGCAACTGTTGTCATCAAATGACAAAGATTCCAAGCTCTTCCAAAACGAACCTCGACAATATAACACTGCATTACAGATGACATCATTTGAAGCCACAACAGATTTAAGTAAGCCAGGATTCATGCAAACATTCAAGATCCAAGGCGAAATTTATCATTAGCTCTCAACTATCTCTATCAAAGGAATCCTCCAAATCGGCCTTTCATTGTTTATAATCTGTATCTGATTGTCGCTACGAAGAAAGTTACACAAAACATGTTTTTTTTAACTACTTGTATTTGCTTTATGTAGATATATTAGTTGAAAAGTTTCTTTCAACATTTCACTTAACGTCTATGTTCCATACTTCCATTGGTTGGACAGTTAATAATATAGAAAGATGGTATCTCAACTACTAGCAATTAAGACCTGCGTAATCTAGACGGCATTTAAAAAGTTCATTATTCTATGTAATTCGGGCAACGTCTGGTATGCCTGTTATTATATAAACATACACACACACACACACACACATATATATATATGTATACATACATACACATATACATTCATTTATATATATATATATATTTATAATTTTAATCCAAACGGGAAACAAAAAAAACAACAACAATGGAACAATTACAGTATTATTATTAATAGGCGCTCAGGAAATGGAAGCAGGGAGGTATGACGTTTCGAGCGGAGCTCTTCGTCGGAAACATAAAGAAGGAAGAGAGAGGAAAGAAAGATCCCAGAGCGGGCAACAGGGAAAGAGAAAAAAGACGACTGGTGTTTACGAGTTGCACACACATATACATTCATATATATATATATATTTATTATATATATATATATTTATATATACACATATACATTGATATATATATATATATATAGTATATATATATAACATATATACACATATACATTTATATATATTATATATAAGTATATATATATACATATATACACATATACATTTATATATATAATATATATATATATATATATATATATATAATATATAGATATATAGGATATATATATATACATATATGCACATAACATTAATATATATATATATATACATATATATATATATATAGTATATATATATACATATATACACATATACATTTATATATATATATACATATATATATATATATATATACAATATACATTCATATAATACACACATATACATTCATATTATATAATTTATATATATATATATATATATATATATATATATATATATATATATATAATATATATATATATATATTATATATATGTGTGTGTGTGTGTGTGTGTGAAGGCGCATGGCTTAGTGCTTAGGGGCATTTCGCTCTCGATCGTAAGGTCGTGAGTTCAATTCCCGGCAACTCGTTGTGCCTTTGGGTTAAACAATTATTCCACGTTGCTCCAGTTCACTCAGCTGGTAAAAGGGCCATGTATATATATATATATATATGCGCACGTACGTGTAACTGAGAATATGGATTCAATGTAACCCTAGGCAACGAAGTGTCACTGATGAGGATTAATTCAATCCGAAGCACGATGAACTGGCAACTTCGCTTGCTGTAGGGGTGTTTCTCCTTTGTCAGTTAGTAGTTAAGAGCGCTGCCCGTGGCTATGTGATTTTTTAAATTCTTATTCTAGTAATGTTGGTGCCGACGTACACTGTTTGTCGCTTTAGTGACCCTTGGTTTCTAAATCGCGACTAGCCTCTGAAATTATTTATATAAATATTTCGGCACTTAATCTGTCGCTAAAAACTTTAACCGCGAAGAATTTTCAATAATGAAACAAGTTGAACGTGTTTGAAGTTCTTTAGAATTAAATTTGAATTTGAAGCATCTTTGTGATTCTAGGAAAGATACGAATCATCAGGAAACCAATTTCGATTTAGAATGCAAGACATCACATCGTATCTGATTGCAAGAAATGCTTCTAATTAGATATATACAACATTATGAGTGATATTTAAGGCACTGTGTTTGCTTGATTTTTCATTCTTCTAATTAAGTTATGTTTTGTTGGTACGCTATGGGCATACAATGAAATTAGTGAATCGTTATACTATTTCTAACGGAAGTTGTTGGATATGGAAGATATGCTAGCATTATAAAATCCTTCGACAAAGAACTTTCTTTTCTGGATTGTACTTCTCTGTATCTAGCGATGTAGAGCTTGGCACTTTGAGGGAAATTATTCACTGTAAATTTTATGTGATTATGTAACAAGTCAGTGTCTGTACAGATACAAGTTTTGACAACTGAAAGTGTTTGCGTGTTTACTTTTATTTAATTGTCCAGTTAATTACTTCTTTCTGGATTCGGGATATTGAATAAGAAACACAAATACACAGCGTTTGTTACTTTCTCTCAATACTGAATATTTTATTCACTTCAATACAATCATAAACATACCAATTAATCAAATGACCGAATTGTCATTTACAGTATAAAAATAGTAAAAGCAGAAGAGGGGAAAAAACTAAACCTTATGAGACTGATATTGCTCTATTTAACCCTAGTCTTCAAATCGTTTGGTGTTTTTAAGTTTCTTTAGAACGAAACGAAGGGAAATGTTAAAAAATAAAATAATTTAAAGGACGGAAATATTCAATGAAATAAAAGCTTTGCCACTTTGTTTGTTGATTCGATATCGTATCCCTACAAAAAACATTTCTCTATTACCTATTTTCTATTAAAGTTTGAAATAACTTGCACTTTAAAGCTGATCCATGCTGTTTTATTATCCCCCATCATCAGAATATTATTTGAATGCTTTGATTTTATGCACATGGGTATATTGGTGTTACAGATGGTTCCGTTTTTCCATATTTTGGATGTTCGGTGAATTAAATTTCAGATTTTCAGTCTTCAGCATTCGATCTTATACTTTGTCCTTATAATCGATGATCAATATGATGATATTCTTTAAAATTTTTTACTAGTCTCAGTCAATTGACTACGGCCATGGTGGAGCACCGCCTTACAGTTAACAATTTCACTTATTGTTTCTCTGGATGACCGAATATGAAAATAGTACTGCATCTCTGATCAGAAGATATTTTTTTCCAGAAAAGTTATACAGCAAGATCACAAATTATTTATTCTTTTTTCTTTCTCATATTTCTTGCAATTAACACAGCTAATATATTCTTAATATTTAAATGTAAATACTGATTCATATATATATATTAATATATATATATATGTGTGTGTGTGTGTGTGTGTGTGTGTGTCTGTGTGAATGTATATAATAATAAAGGGTAAAAATCATTAATGAATTTTACCATGTAATTAGCGCGGAAATAAAAGAGACAAATATTTTATAATTATATACATAAGTATAACAAGAGCTTGGCTTACGCCCCACCACTTACTAAAAAGATAAATGCCAAAATACACTATTGCCACCATAAATTCTCCGATAATAACACGCAAAATGATAGGCTAGTAAAATAAAGAAAAGTAATTAAAATTAAAATTCTTGGTTAACTGCTTTCATGATCGCAGAAGGGTCTTTACACTTTACCCTGTGTAAATATATATGTACTTGTATGTGTCTACGTGCGTGCGCGCTTGTATTGGGTTGTGTGCTTGCACGCCTGTGGTAGCGAATTAGTGTGTATTGATATTTACATAATTTCATATGAATACATTATATATATATATATATATATATATATATATATATACTTATACTATTTATATAACCACCTTCCGGAAACTATATTTATATTTTATCTCTTTCCATCCCCACTAAATTATTGTAAATGAACATCATCTTTAATATTTAACCGTTTCAAGTTTTCTGAAAATGTGTATCACTGGAGTGAATTTGAACACTTGATAGACTATTTTACACCTTTATAAATTTGCAATTTATCATTCACACATCGTTTAGTCTTCATCTCAATGGTCAACCATAAAAAAACAGCTTCTACATCACCTGGGAGCTGACATATTTTACGTTTCTTTTTTACGGTTTTTCTTTCCTTTTTCTTCGCACTGATTTTTCTACATCCAGGTTTTTCTCTTAGTACTTACCTATAAATTCTGACCAACGAATCAGTTATCATGCACTTCATGTCCGATCTAATGATCAGAAGCATGCAACTCGATAATCGGCTGTGAAATGACACCTGTTACCATAATTATGTAGGTGCGTGCAAGTGTGCACAAGTACGTGTGTGTGTGTCATTATGCGTGCATTACTCATGTGTGTGGATATCATTATATGGATATATATATATATATATATATATACATATATATATATACATATATATATATATATATATATATATATATATATATATATATATATATATATATATATATATATATATATATATATATATATATACACGCCCAAGTAAAGATGCATGGCTCAGTGGCTAGAGCGTTGGGCAGAGAGTTCGATTCTATGACAGGGCTGTGTACTGTTTTCTTTAGCAAGAAATTTTATTTCACGTTGCTCCTGTTCACTCAGCTGTAGAAATTAGTCACGAAGTCACTGGTGCAAAGTGCTATCGACCTCTGCCTTTCCCTTGAATAACACCGGTGGCGTGTAGATGGAAGACTAACGCACGGGCGAGTGCTGGTCTTCTTTAAACATAACCCAGAGTTGTGCCTCAGAGACTAAATTTATAGCAGCATTCTCATAGTCATTCATGATCGAAGACGTTTCTTTACATTTTACCCTATGTATATATATATATATATATATATTATATATATATATATAATATATATATATATATACACACACACACACACACACATATATATATATATATATATATATATATATATATATATATATAATATATATTATATATACATATATATATATATATATGTATATATATATATATATATATATATATATATATATATATACTAAGCAATAAGGGTTTAGCAACGAGTTGCCTTACCACATACCGAATTTAGAAATAGCAGTCAAAGGGTTATAGCTATTTCTTCTACTAAAAGGGAGGCTTTTACATGCCGAAGACTACTTGGTGTAATTGATAATTTTTCCAAATTAATTAATTTCACCCTTCATTATTACGGATATATATATATATATATATTTGCACATACATGGATGTGTCTATGTGCGTTCACATTTCCATTGAGTTGTATGCTTGAGTGCCTGTGGTAGCGAATGAGTGAGTGTTCATATTTATGAATTTTATATGAACACAGATGACAAAACAAAGTTTAGGCCCTACGACCAGACGATTTAAGAAACATTTTTTTACAATATAAAAATAGGATACAGTGAGATCACACAAACATCTAATACATTGCTTAGTTTTACAAATGGAAATAGTTTCAAAAACAAATATTAATATAGCTTAGATTCAAGTTCTTCAAATGTATAGTTTAATATTTGAGTCAAATTATATTTATTGGCTTTCAAATTGTAACATTCGAATTCCCAAAATGTTACATCATAACATGCGTAGTATTGTGTTTTGTATTTATTATAATTCACATTATAAAGAGATGAACTGTATAGGGGAATATAACGTTATTTAGACGACGGATAATTTGTAACGGAAATTGTTGCAACACTATTTAACAAAAAGTTCGAATAAAAGTAATAATGGTGCAGTTAACGTCGTTTGATATATTCCAATGTTTGGTATATTATATATATATATATATATATATATATAATATATATTATATATATATATATATATATATATATATATATATATATGAGTGTGTGTGTGTGTATCTCTGTGTGTGTAGTAAAAGTGAAGTAATTGGAGGCGAGAAGGAGTACGGTTGGATATTTATTTATTATCCGGTACAATTGTTTTTTTGTTTGTTTTTTTCTGCATAATGAGGTATGTTTGTGTTTCCTCGGGCGATATACGAGTGTTATCTCGGTTTTTTTAAATGTCGTCTTCAAGTCCATCTTCTCTGTTCGTCATGGCTTCAGTTTAGTAGTTACTGATAAAACCACTGTGCAAGCCGAGAGAGCACATGTATTGGACTCGGCAAAATCAATGTGAGAAAAATTAAGTAGACCCAAAATGCCGATGCTGCAACGAAGTGACTGAAACTTTGGACCACCTAAACTTTAGATTTAAAGCTTTAGCACATATAGAGTATAAATCAAGATATTACACACGTGGCCAATATCTACACTTAATAACATGTCGGCATTATAGAAGCAAAACTGCTGACAAATGGTATATATACAACGGTGAGTATGTAACAGGAATAGGAAATGTTATTGTTTAGGACTCTTCACTACATAGAGATCGGACACCAAAACTAATAATCCGTATATCGTTGTGAAAGACCAAAACAGAATTAATTTATTGATTGACATGAAACATTGTGGTCATGATATCACGGCAAAAAATTTGATAACCTCAGAAAATATGAAGATTTGCTGACTGGAATCTCTCACGACGAGTACAGTATCAGTGACTGTTGTAGCAAATGCAATGGTAAAATAAAGGGACTGAAATATTTTGATAATGATCGCTGGATTACATTCCATAGGAGAAGTGCAAAAGATTGTTTTTACTGGTAAGTCACACGTATTGAGATCATTACCTCCACCAATGAAGGAGGTTATGTTTTCATCGGCGTTGGCTTGTCCATCTCTCCATCTGCCTGTCCGTCTGCGTGCAAAATAACTCAAAACGCTTTGTACGGTATTTGATGAAACTTCTAGGAAATATTGGTAATCGCAGATGATGAAATTTTGGTAGTGATCTGGGAATTTATATGGGTTTTTGAAGGACTTTTCATCTGTTATATTTATTTTACATGAATATTACAATGTTATGTTCTTTGTTTATCTCCCTTGAAACCACGTTCATCGTTTCCACGTAACCTATGTTGGCGTTGCTGTTTCCAAAGTTCATTTTCGTTTCTATATTAGTAATTTGACTCGCGTATCTGTGTTAGTATGAGCTGCTTGGCGGAGGTTTGCAGAGGATGACATGACAAACGTTGAGAAACGTTTACTATTGTGATCGTTTCTGGTTGCACAAGAAGAGAAACAATATTATCCTGAAAGGTACGAAATTGCGTTTGAACCACTGGCTGATAAGTGGTGATGAATTAGAGCCCTTCTGTAACTGTTTTCCGTTCGTTTGTGCATTTAATGCACGTTTTTTAACTTATCAATTAGAATGATGCATCACACCCTTGGTCGTATATATATATATATATATAATATATATATATATATATATATATATATATAATATATATATATATACATATATATGTGTGTGTGTTTGTGTGTTATGTCTGCGTGTATGTATGTATTGGATCATCTCATAATTAATGCGGTTTGTTATAGTGCTTCAATTTTTCAATATTAAGATGAAGAATGTTCCTTTTTTAATTAAAATACACTCACCTTCATTTTCTACAATGTACTTTAATTTATCTGGTTGACTTACAAGGCTCCCCTTCCAAAAATTCACTTCTTCGTGACCAAAAATACTCTTCCAATACTGTCCTGATCCTGTCTGCGGAATTCATATTATTTGCCTCCTAACGATTTTGAAAACTGTTGTGGAATAAATTGATAATTAGATGGGGCACAGTCCGGCGAATATGGTGGGCAGGGCATTGTTTCACATTGAAAGTGCTCTAGCCTTTGGAATGTCATCTACGCTCTACATGGTAGTGCGTTGTCCTGATACAAGATGGTCGTTTTCCTTCTAGCGCTAACTGAAGCCGCTCCTTTGTAATCGTTTGGTTTCGCTTTAAAACGGCGAAGTGAATTAGACCTTTCATATGTCTCCAGACAGATAACAATACCTTACGTGGGTAAGGTGCTTGGAGTGCTCCTTTCCCTAACCACTGTCGTCAGTGATTGATATATTATAGAGAACCAATTTCTCGTCACCGGTCAAAGTATTACAAAAATCAAAGAAGCTTTAGAAAAGAATCAGAATAGAAATACCAATTCGAGTACTATCTCAATATGCCACGATAGTCTAAGGTTTGCGCAAGAGTTGTCGTAACGACGACATAAAAAATGTATGTATTGCATCAATTCTACAGCGGACACACGAGAATCTAAAGGATGAAAGATCAGATCCGGTGCTATGTCTACCAGCCAACTATGGACAATGATATCGATAGTTTGGAGAGAACTTTTCGAGGTTGAGCGTTCGTGACCAAAGCCCCGCCGCTAAAATATCAAACGTAGCCGAAGACAGAGAAGACTAGTCTATGTTACATACCCACTATGCTTGATCGGTGAACGGCGCTTCCTATCTAATCGTGGTAGACAACTCTACAAATTCGCCAGACATATGCAAGTGCAAAAACTAACCACTAAGTTAACTATGAAGTTCCTATATGAATTGTTTGCGCAATACAGTGTCCCAGACTCGTTTGTTTCTGAAAATGGAACGCAATTCTCAGGATATGAATTCAAGAACTTCTGTAAAATGCATACGACAAAGAATGTTTCTCATCACCATAACATCCGAGATCAAAAGTGCTTGTCAAACGATTCGTGGACATGTTTAAAAGAGCGTTAAGGAAAGCTAGAAACGAATTACGTAACGACGAAGAACTAACAAAATTCTTAAGTGTATATACAATCACCCCCAATCCAAGTACAAATTCAGGAAGGTCAGCTGAAGAGTTGATGTTCACGAGAAGAATAAAATCGATTTTTGATAAGTTATTGCCAGAGAAAAGAAGATGTAAAGGAAATATGAAAATTTGAAATATTTCGAAGTAGGTGATGAAGTGCATTTTAAAAACTACAAAAATAGTAAAGGAGGCGGGGAAGATGGCCTTGTGACCAAAAAGATTAGGAAGTATGATATGTCAAATTAAAGGACCACGCTGGGGACATACGAACACATGAATCAGCTAAAGAAGAGACACGCCGAAGAACAGAGAAATTCTTAATAGTATTCATGTATCTGATGTCCCAGCTCAAAAAATAAGGGAGTCCCGGGGAACCAGCAAGAGGAAATGGAAATAGACCGAACACCTTCAAATAAGGAACACGCGAAAATGACACAATAATAATAGTAATAAATAATAATTCTTCATTCCATCGGAAATCGAAATTTCGTAAGGGGAGATGTGGTGACAGTACAACAACCTTCTGACGAGAAAAGATGGGACCACTACATATAGACTGCTGGTGCTAGTGTAGTAAATGGAGAAAACGTGGTCTGCAATGTTTCCAGTCGTGTATGCTTGACAAGAACAGGGCTCATAAGCCACCAAGGGAACCGCAAACGTAAACTATAATTAGTCCTAGAGCACACAATGTTCCTGAATGTCAGCAATGGTCTTCCTCGGTCACTAGTGAACGGCTAACATATGTATATATATATATATATATATATATGATTATGTATTTGTACTTGTTCGTTCTTATATAACTATACTTAAGTATTCACATAGCAGTCGACACTACAGTAAAGCTTAACTGTATATATATATATATATATATATATATATATATATATATATTCTAGCAAAATGTTATCGAGAGGTGAGCATTAAAAATTCATCTTACCTATTGGAAGAGCATTAAATAATTGTACAACCCAGATGTGGACACCTGGGTTTCGAACTTTCCAAATGATGTTTCCTAATGTAAATTTGATTAGTTCTTATCAGCTAGATTTACCTGGATAAAATCTCAAATGATGCTACATAAATACCAGTATATAAACATCTGAAACGCCTAGCCATTAACAGAGAGAGAACAGTGAAAATGTATTCGATGAAATAAAATTAAACAGAGCAATACAGTAGTATTGCTTCCCAGTATAACAAAGCACCATCAGATTAGAATATAAATGAGTGGTACAACAATTCACAAATATTTACTGGAAATAACAGTCTATAATATATGACGTTATAAGTAAAGCTTCACTGTTTATATATACTAGCAGCATTTTATCGAGCGGTGGGAATAAAATATTTCATCTTACCTGTAGGAAGAATATTAAATAAATGCAAAACCCACATGTAGATAATCTAAGACATAGGCGTCGAGCTTCCCAAAGTTCATCAGTTGTCATCGGCTAGATTTCCCTAGATAAAATCTCAAATGTCGCTACATCAATACTAGCCGTTAACAGACCGAGAACAGTGAAAATGTTTTCAAAGAAAATATCTTTATTTTTTTTCTCTTTTGTATATACATACATACACATTCATGCATACACACACATACATATACATACATACATACACACACATACATATACATACATACATACATACATATATATATATATGCATTTAATTGGCCTTTACTAAAGTGACTTTGTTTTCCCCTGTTGCCTTGGAATTTTATATTCCCTTCTATTAATAATGCGTGTATAAATATATATATATATATATATATATATATATATATATATATAATATATATATATATATATATATATATATATATATACACATTAATAGAAGGGAATATAAAATTCCAAGGCAACAGGAAGAACAAAGTCACTTTAGTAGTATCTAATCAAATTTCACGATATATTAAATATATATAGATTTAAGAGACTGAATGTTTATTTAATTTTAGTTTAACAGCTAAAATTTCTTATCAGTCCTAAAATTATTATTTACGTAAAGATTTAAAGTGACACAATTCTAGTAACAGTAAAGTTGTAGTTAATTTTTAACATGGTTTTAGTATAATTTTAGTTTAGAATAATCTTAATTCAAAATTCGTATAGTATAAATTTAAAGTTTAATTTTTAGTTTAACATCTAAAATCCCATTTAACTGACATAAATCATATAAATCATATTTTTAATTTCCATAAAAACTAGTAAATTATATCTGATTAATTATTTATCTAGATAAATTAACCACGGAAATTAATTTTTTCCTTCATACATATATTTTTACAATGTTTATCTATTTTTCATATTTGTAGTAGTTTTATAATTACTTCCCCTACACTGGATATTTTAAATTGAGGATAGTATTTTCTTTTTTACTGGTATTCAATAATTAAGAATTATCTCCCCTACATTGGAAATCATAATTTCAGTAGCCATCTTTAATTGGTGGAGTTAACAGGTGCTCATGAATAAGTTCTATTTTTCTTCAATGCTGTTAAATCTTATCGATTATATATAAATATGTAGTTGAGTTATATCGTCTATATTTATTTTGTACATTTATTTTATGTTATTGAGACCTGAAGAGTGGCTATGTATCGTTGGATCGAAGAAATATCAATGTTTTAGAATTTCGATTTTGATATTGTTAATTCGAATACATCGTCACGAAATGCGCGTCGTCGATTGAATGTGAATTTTTTATAGTGTATTTTTAGTATAGCAATTTTAGTACAATATTAACAATAATATATTCAAATTTATATTTTATAGTGGATAATATATTTCATTATTGATTGAATTACTTTGTGGAGGTTCAATCTCTTATACATATATATATATATATATATATATATATATATATATATATATATATATCGACGTAGCGAGAGAGAGTGATAGGAGGTATGAGTGGCACTCACATTCATAGAGTTGCTCATATAACGTCTGGTAGGTTCACACACCAACACAGTGACATACTTTTATTTTTTCTTTTATTTGTTTCGGTCTCTTGACTGCGGCCATGCAGGAGCACCGCATTTAGTCGAATAAATTAACTCTATCGGTCCCTTTGACGAACCACTAAAGGGATTGAAACACACCAACATCGGTTGTCAGGCGATGGTGGGGTACAGACACAGACACACAAACACACGCTAATATATATACGACGAGCTTGTTTCAGTTTGCCTCTACAAACTCCAGTCAAAAATATTTGGTCGGCGCGAGTCTAGAAGACACTTGCCCAACTTGCCACGTAGTCAGATTGAACCATGTGGCATGCAGATTATTTACCACAAAGCCACACCACCTGTGCCTTACCTCTAAATATATATAAAATATAAGCGCCATTTCAAATGACCTATGGATCATTAACGCCTTTCAAAACTTGATCTGACGCCGAAATACACACGATTCTATATAACATGTATTAGAGAGTTTATATTACGATACTACTACAAACTGTGACTAGAAACAAGATGATGCTCGTGTTTCTTTTCACAAAACATCCTTTATCCTTGATGATGGACCATTTGATGATTACTGAGTTGTCTATAATCCCTTCCTTAATGTGAAAAATTTATTTCTGTCATTTCTTTTAAATTTTCCGTTTTCAAATATTTTAGCTCTTTTTAGTGTCCCACTTGGTACCTGCTGCTTAATTATATCCTCATTATTATAAAGTGTGCAAATGTGAGGAACGTTAGGATTGTTTTTACGTGATCTATCCCACAGAGTCTTACGTGATTGCATTACTAAATTAATTTATTTCATGTTCATTAATGAAAATCTCATTGCGTTTAAAAAATTCGTTCCTAAGTTTAATCTTAACCACAATTAAATGAATTGTTCATTTTCGGCTTAATTATTTTGTGTTTCTTTATTTCATCTTTTTTCCTCTAGACATTTCTCCCTAACATTTAAACGTTCATGATAGACTTTAACGGAAAAAAGAGAAAAAAAAGGAAAGATAATTGACCTTTTAATCATTCAAATTTGTTGCACGCATGTGCATTATTTTTCAATTCATTACATTTAAATTCCTATAATTTCATAACTTAATAAAATAAATATTGCATATTCTCTATATAATCATACATGCATACATACATACATACATATACATTTCTCTCTCTCACTCATTACATATACATACATACAGACATACTTATATATAAGCTGGTGCGTTTGTGTGCTTGTTCGTGGTGTAGATGTATATGCTACTTTAAGAATTATACAACATAACATAATGAACAATTGTTTCAGATAATCTTAGACATTGACTGAAAATTTTAATCAATATTCTAATGTTTTATATGCATTTACTGAATTCCGTTCTCACAGTTTCTTCAATGTTTCCTTTATATTGCAGTGCGTACTACCTGTAGTATTACAGTTTGTAAATCTATGGCATTTGGATAAAATGATTATAGTTTGTTCTCTTTGCGGAAATACAAGTGCTGCTGCAACCATAATTATAAGTGAATGGTTTTAGCAATTCTCAGACTCTGTATCTGTATGTGTGTGAGTACGTGTGTGTGTTTGTGTATGTGTGTGTGTATATGTGTGAGTGTTTTTGTGTGTGTTTGTATGTGTGTTAGAGTGTGTGTCTGTGCGTTTGTGCGCTGTTGTCCATGTGCAGTACAATATAAATATCCAATAAAATTTGAAACCATAAATGCCAGTTGTAGATAAGATGATGTTTCATTATAAACTGCGAGACAGACAAAAAAAAAAAAAAAGAAGACAGACAAGGGAAGGTATTGTCTTTTATAAAGAAGAGGGTATTAAGGAGAAACATTTGCCAAGACATTTCAGAAACATTCTTAAGAGACTGATAGAGAGAATAAAAAGAAAAGTGTTGTCACGTATGTGTGTCCGTGTATCAACGTGCATATATATATAAGAGAGAGAAGAAATACAGAGGGGAAATATGTGTACGTAGTAAAGAATATAGATTGAGAGAGCAAAATAAATAAGTAGATAGTATCATTGCTTTCTACTGACATGGAAAGTGAAAACAAGAAGGAGTGGAAGAGGGACAATGATTAAGAGTGAGAGCTAACAAAAATAGTGAAAGACGCTAACAAGTGTACTATTAGGTCAAATCAATAAATTTGTCAGACAATAAATATTGATGTTCATTTTGTGAACATTTAGCGAAAATTGTATATTTTTAACTACTGGCAATTATTTAAACAAAACAACATATTTAAATTTTATTTGCCCTCTTGTTTTCATCACTTCTTTCAATAAGATAATGATCGGTGAACCTATACATATTGTCAAATAATTTACATACTAGAAACGTTGCTTAAAATTATAATTAACAAAATTTTACTTCCATTGCATAATTAGCCTGTTTGCCATTTTCGATATTAATTTTCTGAGACAAGGTTATTTGACCTTCATATATCCTCTCCTTTTACTTATATTACAAACAAGTAAACTTTGTACATCCATTTTGGTATTCCCAAATATACACGTGTATTTTAAGTCTTTTTTTTATCTCCTGCATCTTATCATTCAATCACGAAAATAGATATGCACTGAGATACACTATTTATAATAAGTTTTTAGTTGTACTGAGTACATAAATATGTCAACTGAATTGGGGAGATAAAACTGATTTTAGGACATGGTTTTGAACTTTTTGATCTAATATTCTAACATTAATAAACGCACCTAAAAATTATACACGTAAACTCACTCAACGCATCTGTCTCAATACTCTAATCTGACATTAAAAAGAACTCCAACATTCAATGAACAAATTTGGTATGTGCTACCATAGGTTTTATAGCAAAAATCAAGAAAACAAAATCCTAGTATTGTCGGATCCAAATGCCAACTTACTAATCAAACGAGTCTACAACAACAATGATCTGAACTTAACAAAACATTATGGTCTGTGAGCGTGTTGTCCTTTCAACATTGCTGTATGACTGCAAAATCTGGACTATATATCGCTCCAACAATTACGAATTAGACGCGTTCATTAGCAAAAGCGTTGTTCAATCCTGAATATCAAATGGGAAAACTACGTGACAATGACCATATTCCTGGAAAGATCGACAGTCAAGGCATGTAATCGCTGATCATTAAACAACGTTTTTAATGGTCAGCACGTGTATTATGAATGGAAGAGTCAAGGTTCCCGCGTGAAGTCTTATTCAGCCTTCTCTCTTCAGAAAAAAGACCACAGATTTGCCCTCTTTAAAGATCCAATTCCATCTCAAAATAACATTGAAGGCCACCGGACTTGAACCTAAATAGTTTGAAACCCAAGCCAAATGTCCAAGACCTCACCAACTGCCGGTGTTCCACCAAAATCAAAACAAATATCTTCGAATCTACTAGAAGAGAAAAGGAAGAAATCAAACAAGAATCAATGGCTCCACAAAATCAACTTCGTCCTCTCCAAGCATTACTCTGTAGCCAATGCAATTAACTTTCCCAGGAGAAATTGGTATACTTAGTGAACAAAAACCATTACCGTAAAGGAAGCGATCAGGAAAGAAATTAAAACCTTGGACACGAGATAAAACGACAACACACACACATAAGCACACATGCACACACATGCATCTAGATCAAATTCTAGAGAATCTATAATTAAACATGTTCATACCATTTGTTATGTACAGACATTTCATTATTGTGGTTATTTACAAACACTACATTTGATATTTGAAGATAATTTGGATGCTCAGTAACCAGAGATCATACAAATTTTGGAAAGAAAACTTTAAGGGTGGCTGTGAATTTCGAGTTTGTTCCGAGTCAACTTATTGTGGGTTATTGACGTTTCCTTTTCTGTTTATACAATTTTTTACTGTTGGTCTGATAGCAGTTCTACGTGGACTAAGTTTATTCCTTTCAGAGTGTACCTTCATTTTCTCCTGATATTGTGAGCCAGTTCACAATATAATATAAAGAATTTGCTCATAGATTACTTACACCCACCAATCTATCGAGACCTTTGGGTTGGATGCCAGATTCATTAGAGTTTATCCATCGTTTTATGATGGATAAACTGGCATACGTCGTAGCATTATAAATATGAGTTTCCAAATGTAAATTGTAGGATATGCTTGGTGGTACGTAGTAAATAACTGTCAATAACAGAAATAAACAGAGAATAAGGAATGAAATGTGAAGAACTCAAAAACGGGTCGTTAAACTGGGGATAGAATTCGGTAGAGTGGAAGTGAAATGAACAAGATTCTGTTACGAGAAGGATGATGGTAAGGGCAATGCGGAAGTATAATTTAAACGGGGATATGATTGCAATAAAGAATAGAATGTTATTAGTTCTTATGTTGAAATATAGGAAGTTTAGGTAACGAGATAATATTTCCTAGAAATTATACTTGCACTTGGAAATTACGCCAGAGAATCCATTGAGGGGGTAGATATCGTTCTGGCGTGGTATACTGATTGACAACGTAATCTATATGGTAGGGTGATCCCCGTGTAGGGAGCTCTACCAGAGATATTGCACCTGGACAGAATATAGCGTATGACAATTTCCTTTTTGAGATGGATATGTGTGGTGAGGGAGCTAAATATTTCCTAGTACTAATTATCCGTGACGCGTAAGATAGCGACATTTATAATCAATCGTACTACCAATATAAGCTGCAACATGTAGTTGGTCCATGTGCTAGTAACGCTACAGTTATAAACAACAAAGTAGTATAACCAATTGCACTTCGAAGAGAAGCACCTTGAACATCGTAATGTGTGTTGCAGATGGTATCATATTTAACGCATGCGGATCATTAAATTTAGTATGATTGTTGTCTTATGACTACAGACAGGAATACTAACATCATTCCTATGAAGATGGGACAATTTGGCAAAATTAGCCAGAGAGAAATCAAACGTCTTGCTATTACTGATACTGATGTCAATTTTATTCTCGCTGGGATAATAATAATTATATTACTGGCTTCAACATTAACATCATCAATAAAAACATCAACCAAATTATAATCGTTTTTGGTTACAGTAGTATTAGGTTTGGAAATTTTGCATCCAGGTATGCACACATATTAAAGATTTGTACCTCTTTCGGATCTCTTTACTTAAATAATATAATCTCCGTCACTAATGCAAATAGTGGACTACATAATGTCAAAATAAGGAAAAGTTAAGTTGGGTTTAAAAAGGGGTGTAATATTTATGAGGAACTAATAGTTACAATTTGATCTTCAGACATCGTTTGGGAGTACTGGAAATCGTCTCGGAATATCCGTTAAGTGTTGTTAGGGGAGCGTGATTGTTAAAAATAATATCATTAGCAGTGAGTTGGGAGATTTTAATTTAAATGATTCGACCATATTGTTTAAAAATTAAGGACAATTAAAGGGATTCATCAAGATATACAGATTTTAAGTCGAGAATTACAACAAAAACTTTGCCCACATTAGTTCTATTAGGGGAGTTTTTCGGATGCGTTTGATGACGGATTTTAGAAAATAATTCAAGATATCCAAATTGTGGTAAAAGTTCTTGGCTTTGTTAGGGAGACTGTGGAATCACGTGATCCAAAGAAGAGTTTCTCTTTTTTTTTTCTATTGGGTTAATTCT
>NC_042997.1:6376754-6454254 GCF_006345805.1 Octopus sinensis | reverse complement strand
ATTCTATCGCCCACGTATTAACTGATTGGATTTTATTCCATCCAATCATTTTCGAGTGCAGCACCAACCTCAGACTTCGGAAACACTCCAGCCTCAGTTGGTCATTCATTTACTTTTATCACGTTGCACTCAAGTACGCCATGGTATTTGTAATCTTCGATTAGGATTTGCTTAATCAAGTATCTATTTGGTACGTTTATCTCTGCTAGGCACTGCACCATGCCGTTTTAAGGTAGATTACTCTGCCTAAGCTTTGTACGTAAGATATCAATTCAGTTGTCCATCCCACCATACGTCTTTTCAGGAAACATGTTACATTCCTCGCGTTTCCAAACAGATCTAAGCAATCGAAGATCCATGGATTTGGAATCATATCATAGGATTTGTGTCAATCTAGTCCATTCTCAGAGTTATTCACCTTCATTTACAATCTTGCATTACCATTATGTCTATCAAGGGTTAGTCCTTGTTACCTCTGCTTCTCCTTCTACAGCATTTCTGTCCCTACGGTAATATATCGTTCTCATCAAGAAATGTATACAGTTCTTTTGTAAATTCCTCTTGGTATTAACGGGAAGCAGGAAAATGGTCTGTAATTGGCAGTAAGATTTCTCTTTGATGCATCGTTTAGGAACACCAGCGTTCGTCCTTTTGTCAACCACACCGGATTTCATTTACTGCATTGCTCAATTCATTAAATTGTTCTGCGATCAATTTAAGGCAACTACTAAATTTATGTTATCTAAAATCACTGTACAGCTTCAGAACCTGCTACTTATAAACTTACTCGAATTTCTGATACTGTCCTCTATGAATTGAATAGCGTCTTTCTGGAAAAAGAAGCTGTTTACTTCAGGCTACAGAGCTATTGAGCTGTAGTATTTTGTTGTTGTTTTTCTTACTCTATATCTTATCCCCAAAAATGTCGACTTTCATCAGCATCAAGGATTAATGTTCAACTTTATTTTATCGTCATTAATTTCTTGACAAAACATTTTTAGTCGGTTGTAAACAATTTGTTTTGCTTGGATTGCTTCATCCGTTGTTCAAACGTAATTAGCTCTGCTTTTGTTGCACGTATGCGCTGCTTCAGTTTTTCAATTACGATATCCAGGCCTTTTGTATCAACACCATATTTATTCCTATCTATTTCGAATTTCCATTCATTCTTAAGTTCTCCATTTCTTTTTCTGTCATGTATTGTCACTACACTGTTCGAGGAATTTCTATCTTCAGGAATTCTCCTTTTCCATAACTGCTTATTTCCTCTTCTATACATCGCTCTTATATTCTCAGTAGCTCTCAATCCCATCCATTCCGCCACAATCTTATTAGCAACCT
The DNA here is from genome assembly GCF_006345805.1 of Octopus sinensis. Classification (NCBI taxonomy): domain Eukaryota; kingdom Metazoa; phylum Mollusca; class Cephalopoda; order Octopoda; family Octopodidae; genus Octopus; species Octopus sinensis. The sequence continues at coordinate 6,452,913 of NC_042997.1, read as the reverse complement.
TGATAAGATTGTTTGTGTGATGTTCTGTGTTTCAATGTGTCTCAGAAAAATATTGACTGTATTCGTCTCTTGATTTAATTTCCATTGGCACAGACATTTCCCTTCTGTATTTGATAGATCCAAAATGCTGACTATTATTAATCGACCTTTATTATTGAATAGTCACTCTTCTCAATTCTTTCATAATTCACGGTATTATATTCTTCTGGACAATTTTCCATCTCTCCCACTATATCACTTTCACTTCTCGCATGTCCAATCACATCCTATGTCTTTCTTTTAATAGCTTATATCTCGAATTGTGTTAATTATCCATTCGTACTTATTCCTCTTGCTTGTTCACATAATAACTCCTCAGTAATTTCAAACAGTTTCTTTGCTTTCCATTCACTGTGCATTCGTTTTCCGTACCCTCTGTCAAACACGCCTTTCGCATCCACTATTATCATCATCATCATCGTCATCATCATCATCATTTATTGCCTTTGAACAGATTCAAATACTGGAGATGTACGACGGCGTTAACTCTTCACTGCCAGTGAACTAAGGTAACACATTATTTTTCGAGCAACATCCTGAGTATTCGAGCGGTTCCAAGCAGTACTGTTTTATGCAAGCGCTTCACCCTTATTTAAGCCACATTTTGTGTGCCATGTAATTCTCAAACTTTTTACTCATTGTTCCCAGGAACCCGGCAATTATTGGTGATACTACCATCTTTGTTAGTGACAACAGCTTAACCTCCCAAGCAAAACTGTCATATTTATCGACATTTTTCTTCCTTATCGCATACCTTGTTATCAGATGCGCATGCTATATCTATGGTCCAGTATCGTTTGCGTTCTTTCTCAATTAACATTGTGTCTGGTTTTCTATTCACTATCTCATGGTCCTACTGAATCATAAAATCCCATATCATCTATGCGTTATCATTTTCGATGATAACTTCGTGTTTATGTTCGTACCGCTATTTTGCTCAGCCAAATCCGTACATCTTGCAAAGTATTCACTTGACAATCTTTGCTAAATTGCCATGACTTCTTTTATTTTCTTTTTGGGCTAGTGACGTACATTGACAGATAATATATCATGCGGTTTCAGCATTTTGTCCACAAATCCTGCACTTATCACTTTCTGGTGTGTTGTCTATTCAGTATTTGATGTAAATGTATTTTGATGCTTGCTCTTGGGCAGCGCAGATTAGGGAGTCGGTTTCATGTTTAAATCGCGTTGTCATCAACAGACATATTTTTCCTCTGTACGTCTTATCTTCAACTTCCTTATGAAATTATCTATGCATTCTTTTTTTATCAACGTATTTATAGTTTCATTTATTCTCAAGTCCATGTACATGATTCATCTTTGTAATCTTCCATCCTACATTAGCCTGACCAACTTCGTTCCAATAATACTGTTTCGGTGGCAATTATTACATGCTATGCTTCGTAGTTTTCTTCTGCTCTAATGATGTGTTCGCATCCAATCAGTCCTCTTCCCGCTCTTTTTCTTGGAGAATATACGCTGTGTAAGTCACATTTTGGGTGAGGTACCTTTCTGTGGAATATCTTTCTCTCTAAGCTTTTTTAGTACGCTACTGACATTTCTTTCACCTTCAATTTACCCACTTCCAAAATCACCAAGTACTTATAGCCATTCTCATCTCCCTGATTCATAAACACCCCAGAGGATACCGCTAGCCCGTCCATATATTAGATTTTGTCTGTCTTGAAGACTAACCCACCACACTTTTTCAGTCCGAACGCCATTCTGTTCTCAGCACTGAAAGTATACACCTTTCAAGTACAGTACTATTCTACTCATTATCAATCTCTCTGGGGGTTATCTGGTTGGCATTTCACAAGTTATTGTGTTGTGCAGTTATTCGTGCATGACATTCACCAAATATTTTGAAATAGTAGCCTTGAACTCCATATGGTACTGGGGCCTTCGGTTACCCGTTTTCTGTATCCCCTCTCTCTAGGTGCCACTTCAAAACATTTAATTTCCAATGATCTCTAGCATCAATTTTTCATGTGTACAGTCTCCATTTATTTCTTTGTAGAATACCTTCTGAACTACTCTGAAAAGCCTATTCTGCAGGTATCCCTTCATTATTTGGTCGTATATTATCATACTTGCTTTGTTTGCAATAAGGGGATGTTTCAGTTCATCCATTACAACATGCAGGCCCTTCCTTTCTTGTACAGTGCCTTGTATTTTCCTTCCCTTTTAAGGTCTCCTTTTCCTCTTCGGTCTAATACAGAAACGTCTTTTGAGAGTATATCTAGCCCCGCCTATATTTTATTCTCCAGCGTGGATCTTTTCTTTTGTCACTCCCATTATATTTATTTTCTTGATATCAACACCCACATTTTCTGCTACAAAAATACTTGCTGCCTTGATCAAATTCTTCGCGTCTGTGATTTTTTTTTTCTATTTGTTCTGCTGTATTTCAGAATTTCATTGACATTTTTCGTTTGTTGGATCAATTTTCACCGATCAACCTTTCTAAGTTTGCGAATAATGTCGCTAACGTTCTGCTCTAGCCTTGCCCATTGTTCTCTCGTTGATTGCTTTTCCCATCTGTCTTGTCACCATCAGTTTATTGTCTTCTTACACACCATCTATATGTCTCTCATCCAGCAAACTACCACTGTTCCTTTCCTGTGGTTTATTACAGATTTCACCTCAGTTTTTTTCTGCTATGAGATTACTTTTATCATTAGGAACAGTGTTTTCATTGTTTCCTCTGCTGCTGTTTTCCAATACCCGTATTTTGATAGCTTCGAGGTCTATTTCTGTGAAGCAAATATCTTTTTTATTGCTCTAGCTTCATCACATAATCGCTGTTCTCGGAGATGAAACAATCCTCATACTACATTACTTACATAATTTACAATTAACGGATATTTGTCCTCATCTAGTTTGTTGTTAACCCAACATTTCGTCTGATACACCCTTCAGGCATTATCAGGTGCCTTGGGGAAATTTCAAACCTATGTTCACATTCCTAAGGTATTTTTCAATGTCCTTCTTCTTCTTCTTCTTCTTCTTCTTCTCCTTCTTCTTTTTCTTCTTCTTCTCCTCCTCCTTCTTCTTCTTTTTCTTCTTCTCTCTTCTCTCTCCTTCTACTTCCTCTCCTCCTCTTTATTCTTCTTTTTCTTCTTCTTCTTCTCTTCTTCTTTCTTCTTCTTCTCCTTCTCCCTCCTCTCTCCTTTCTATTCTTCTTCTCCTTCTTGCTGCTTCTTCTCCTCCCCCTTACTTCTCCTGCTTCTTCTCCTCGCTTCTTCTCCTGCTTCTTCTCCTCCTGCTTCTTCTCCTTCTTCTTCTCCTTCACTTTCTTCTTCTCCTGATCTTGCTCTCTTCTGCCTTCTCCCTATCTCTATTCTATCTCCTTCTCTCTTCTTCTTTCTCTCTTCTTCTCCATTCCTCCTTCTCTACTTCTTCTACCTTCTCCTACTTCTTCTCTACTCTCTCCCTCTACTTCTCTGCTTCTTTTCTCTCTTACTTCTCTGTCTTTCTTCTTCCTTCTTCTTCTTCTCCTTCTCTTCTTCTTTACTTCTCCTCACTTCTTCTTCTTCCTCTTCTTCTTTCCTTCTTCTTCTTCTTCTTCATTTCTCTTTTCTTCTTCTCTTCTTCTTCTTCTTCTTCTTATTCTCCTCCTTCTTCTTTTCTCCTTCTACTTCTTCCACTGCTACGTTTTCTCTTATTGACCAATCTCAAATACTTTTCTATCCCCGCCTCAGGTCTATTGCAACCATCTCTTTATTCTTTCTCTACCACTATCATTGCTTCCACATAATCACTACCAAAATAAGCTCCCTCTATTACTAATACATCTGTCGATGTCCAGCGTATCTTCTTTCTCCCTTTTGAACCTACGCTGCCATAGTATCACCAAAGTCATCAAATATAAGCCTAAATGTATTTAAAATCCACTTCCCTTCTTCTTCTCTTCTTCTTCTTCTTCTTCTTGTTCTCTTTTCTTCTTCTTCTTCTTCTCATTATTATTATTATTATTATTATTATTATTATTATTATTATTATTATTATTATTCAGTAATTTTATTTATATAGCGTGCTTTCACTTCACTACCGAGCGCAGCTCTGTGTGCCTTGGGTTTGTGCTGTGATTTGTTGTGATGCTCTGATTGTTATTGTATGGAAAGTGTTCTGCGTAGGATGTGTGCAGTGCCTAATAGTGCAATTTTCTGTATGTTATATGTGTTTGTAAGTCCTGGTGTTTTTGTTATGTATTTGTCTGAATATTTTTTTTATCATGCCTAATGCACCTACTATGAGAGGAATTGTTTCTGTTTTTAGATTCCACATTCTGGTTACCTCTATTTCCAGGTCTTCGTATTTTGAAAGTTTCTCCATTTCTTTTAGAGATACGTTGTCATCTGCCGGTATTGATACATCAATTAGAAAGCATTTTGTTTCTTCATTATCTCTGACAACTATATCTGGTCTGTTGGCTTTAATTTCTCTATCTGTGTGTATCGGCATATCCCAGAGTATGGTTGCTTTCTCGTTTTCTGTGACCTTTTCTGGTGTGTGCCTATACCACCTTTTTTCTGTTGTTATTCCATAATGTTGGCATAGCTTCCAGTGTATGTAGGTTCCAACTCTGTCATGTCTGTGAATATATTCCTTCTTCTTCTTATTATTATTCAGGTAAATGCCTCGGAATCTGGGGGTTAGTGGCATGTGCACTTAACGCCTATGCCATATCAGGACAAATAACCGTCAAATGTAAATAATGTTCATAATTCAGCGTCTCCTAAATATAGAACTGAATCCTCTTTCTCTCCGTTGATCAGACATACGTTGTCGCTATCCCCTAAGATTAATACAACTTTCCTGTACGGGTTTGCTCAAATAGTAACATTCCATGACCACAGTATTGACTTGTCTGTTCCATCTATGCCATGTATGTTAGTCCTTTGCTGGATAACGACATGTTGAATTTGGACCAGTATATCTAAGCCTGGCAGGTGCAACACTGTAACTGTGAAGGGCTTCAGGTTCATGACTACCGTTATTCACAATATTTTTTTCATTGTCACTCATATGAGGTAGCGACTATCAGTTTGTGCAATTACCAATAATTTATTGCGACGCTATCACTACTTGTACCATCATTGAGAGCATAAGGAGGTTCCAACCGCTTCTTTTCTTATTATTATTATCAATATTATTTTCATTGATTCGTTTTCACTATTTGTCATTGTTAATATTTCCCCTGATCCGACTTTATTATCATTTCCATTTATTATTAAATCGACCCCAGTGTTTTCCTGGTATTTAATGTATCGCCCCCAAAAAGATGAAATGTAAGGTCGCGCTCAGTGTAATTTGAACTTGTACTTGAGATAATCATAACTATGAGAGGGTTTAAGGGAATAGTAGCCGGAAGAGAAATAGGTTGGTGAAATAGATTCGGCAGGTTGTGAGGATATCAGTAATGGGTTTTCCTGTGTGATAAGTAGACAAAGTGACCTCAACCTAGGATTCATATGACTCCTTGTAATAGCAATGAATGAGAGCGCTGATCTTGGCCTTGAAAAGCACCAATTCACTTTGATCTATTTTCACTTACTGATAGAAAAAAAATTATATATATATATATTATATATATATATATTATATATATTATAAAGGAAAAAAGCAACAAGAATGGATTAAAATCTCGGTACGATCGTTTCGTACGAGGACATCTTTAATAAGCTACAAAAAATGCAGTGAATACAGATGGCTCGTGCTCGTCAGCCGAAAAAATATCAGAATTCCCAAACATCAAAAGGGGTAGATACAAAAGAGGTTGTAAGGTTAACTGCATTGAAGAAAGTTCGATTCATGGAGATCCGATGAAAGGTTTTAAACCTATAGAATTTATGCATGTCTACATATAGCTCATATTGAATATTTGATCAAGTTGTATGAAAAAATTTTCGGATACAGTCATGCAAAATTTCTGAAAATCCGAGTAAGAGGCAAAGTGACTGCCACATTATGTAGAGGAAAGTCTGAGTAAAAACATAGTGACTGTCATATCGTGTAGAGGAACAGATTGTTATTGAAATTTACAAGAATCGCAGATAAGTTCGATTTTTTGGAGATCCGATGAAAAAGTCTTGAACTTACAAAATTTGTGTATGTCCTTATAGTTCGTAATCCAGTTTTGTGGAGAGATTTAGGGTACAATCATGCGAAAATATCAGGGAGTCCGAATGAGAAGCAAAAATGACAGTCTTATATTGTAGTGGTTCATGTAGTTAATGAAATTTTCAAGAATCACAGAAAGAGGAGGAAGGCAGAAGGAATTTAATCAGTTACTGCTACTTAAGCTGTCAAAGAGAAAGGAAAGGGGAAGCTAAGGGGATGGGCACAATTTGATACTAACAAAAAAGACTAAGTTTGTTTGGAACAAATTCGAACTGAGGTCAACAATTTATTTATTTATTTATAAATGTTACTATTAATAGATTGTCAGGTTACAAAGAGGTCAATAGAAAGGAAAGAAAAATGGGGTTGTTTTTAAATGAAATTAAACTATTATAATTATTATACTAAACTATAATACATACATAATGTTTTTAAATGAAATTAAGCAATTATATTATTATTATACTAAACTATAATACACTACACTATATTATATTATATTACTTTGATATATTATATCACATCACAATACACTACGATAGGTCTGGTATTAGCAGAATTAATTTTTAAAGTTAAAAGAAATTAAGAGAATTAACTAACTAATATTTGTAATGGGATAAAAGATAGACTAAGAAATGGAGATAAAAATAGAGCAAAATTTAATTTATTAATAATATGGTCCAATATAAATAAATCAAATAATTTAAGTCAATAAGTATTAAATAGTACCATCAGAGAGAGAAAAGATTATAATCATAGCTAGTTAGAACTTATCTTTCCAGTTAAATATATAATATACTATGTAGGAGTGATATGTAAGTCAAAATGAATTTTATGTAAAATGATTCCAGTATACAGTTATCAATTGAGATATGATTTAAAATATCATTTAAAATATTTAAGAGTCTTAAACCGAGCATGTATACAAGATTATTCCAAGTTCAATTCTGCTGTTTAATTGAATTTCTCCATTAGTTTTATACATTAGTATTTCAAATGCTTCCATGGAGCAAAGTTGGCAGCCTACTCTGCTATTTTTATAGGGTTTTGCTCTTCTGACTAATTCCCAATTAAGGTTATATTTGATATTATTGTTTTTTAGTTCACAAATTTTACTAGAAAGAGTGGTGCTATCAGCCTTATGACGTAATCTAAAAGATGAGAGATGGTTATTCAATCTCTGTTTAAAATTTACAGTGCATCCAACATAAGAGAAATTATTATCTGTGGTTACGGAGCACTTATAGATTATGTTAATTAACCCGCATAAATCAGGGGCCGGGCATTTTGATTTAATTCTGCAGTTACATCTAGGGGCATTATAATTAGAGGTGGAATACCTTGAGGATAGAAGTCTTATATTATTGTTGCTCGAAGCAGAGCGGGTAAATTTATCATGATTTTGATTATTGCTATTATCTAAAAAAACTCTATCAATATTGTAGTTAATATTATTATCTAAAACAGTATTATCATTTATAGGTATTCCTACATTTTCATTTGGTTCTAAAGCCCTACTTTCATTATTATTATTATTATTGGTGCTGCTATCTAATATAATGTTATCATTATTGCAGTTGATGTTATCTTCTAAAGTAGTATTATCATTTGTCGGTATTCCTACACTATCGTTTGGTTCTATAACTCTACTATCATTGCTGATATTGTAGATGCTATTAGTATTGTTGTCGATATTGTTTTCCAGATGTGTAGTGTTGTTGCTGATAATGTTGTTACTCTCATTCACTGTACTTACATTCATGGTATTATTCCTATTACTAACATAATCATTCCTATTTATGTTGTTATTGTTATTAACAATTCCATGGCTTTTGGTTATATTTATTTTATGACATTCATTATTGTTATTATTATTATTATTGTTGCAATTATTACTTTTCGTACTGTTATTACAATTTTCCGTTGTATTTTTATTTTTATTTATTAAATTATTTCTGGCTAGTTTTATGTTATTATTATTGATCTTAGCTATTAAAGTGGACATGTTTGGGAGAGTTGAATAAGAAATTCTGACTGTTTTTTTAGAAATAATTTTATGATATCTATGAGAGGATGGGAAATTATTTTCTAGAATTGTTTTGAATCTACCCTGAATATCTGATGAAACCGCACAGTTAAAAGGGATGTTTAGCCATATTATGTCTTTCTTATTAAATTTCTTAGAATTAGAGTTAGGGCTGCTAGAATTTTTCCCACTAGAGTTAGGGTTATTAGAATTAATCGTCCCATCATCAGATTTTTTTGTATTTATTAATGTTCCTGTTAGCATGTTTGCTAGTTTTATCCAAGTTTATTTTACCCTTATTATAAGTATTCTCTGTTATGTTTTTATTAATATTCTTAATATCATTAGGGTACTTTGCCGTTGTAAATCTATTTCTACTATCCTTTCCGGTATGGTCATTGTTGTTGTCTATGTTACTAATAGTGTGTTTCTTAATTTTAATTTTATTTAAGGTTGCCTTATCAGGGCTATCTGTGTTATGGTCTATGTATTTATCCTTATACTTATCATTACGATTAGATGTTGTATTAGATCCACATCTATGTATCTTTTCGACTTGATCATTTTTGTTATTTATGTGGTTATTGCTGTTTAATTTACTTAAATTATTATGATGAGTTCCTAGTTTTTCCGTATCTTCAAAAGTAATTTTCTGGTTATATCCTGCTCTAGATAACGCCTCATTGTAATGTCCTGAGTGTGAGTTAAATATATTAAAATTAGATGATAATTTGGATATTCTTATGGAAATATTTCTAACTAAGGAATTTATTATATTTGGGGGATGATTAGATAATTTATTTACGTAACTAGTGATTTCCCCTTCCTTTCTAAATGGATAATGTAGTTTGGAGTTAAGGTCTAAAGTAATATCTAGAAAATTAGCTATTTTAATGTTTGGTTCATAGGTTATGCTAAGGTTGAAATCTTTAAAGAACCTATTAATCTTCTTTTTAATTCTTTCTATGTGTGATTTATTATTGGTATTTACAACAAACAAAGCATCATCTCTATATAGACCACCTTGCAATTCAGGGATCTCTTTATTAATGCATTTCAGTAGATATGCTCCTAATAAATTGGTTACCTCAGCCGAATCACTTGAGCCCATAGGAATATCGAAAAAGTTAGGGGTATCAGCTCTGGTCCATAATTTTCCCTCAAATTCAATAAATGTTTTCCTAGCTAAATCACCCCACTTGTCGTATGGTTAACACCATATAGATATCCGGTGCATCCTAGTTAAGGACCATATTCATGTTAATTCTTTAGAATTCACTAGAATCTCAATTACTTAACCTTATATATATATATATATATATATATATATATATATATATATATATATATATATATATATGATGTTCCCCCCTTTGAACTTTTGAATTTCTGAATTTCTGAATTTCTGAATTTTTTTATAAGTTTTGCTGTGGTTTAGAATTTTTGTAATTGTGCAGTATATTTTTTTGTAATTGTGCAATTGTATATATTGGCAGCTGCTTAACTGCTTATTTTCTTTTTTATCGTGCATTGAATTGTGCTGTTGCAATAAAAGTCTTGTTTACATATTCGAGGAGTCCAGGAAAAAAGGAAAATAAAATTTTCACAGAAAATTGTAAATACTACAGTTTTAAAATAATAGCTGTTATAGTTTTAAAATTCTCCAAACAGAGAAAACTGTAGTTTTCTTCGAATAAAAAATGTTAACAGTTTCCAATGCACAGGGAGAAAGTATAGGAACTGACAGAAGTTGTAGACATTCCAATCTTTGAGAGTTATTTTTCCGTTATCCTGCTCGATTGTATTGGTGCTTCAGTGTCTTCGGTTGCTGACAGGTCGGAGCACCGAAGAACACGTCCAGCAGCTGTCTACTTTGTTATTATTATTATTTTTGCTTTTGTTGTTGTTGTTATTGCACAGGATGAAATGCTTAGTGGTATTTTGCCCGTCAATATGTTCTAAGTTCAAATTCCACTGAGCGCGACCTTACCTTTCATCTTTTTGGGGTCGATACATTAAATACCAGGAAAACACTGGGGTCGATAAAATCGACAAGTACCCTGTCTCCGAATTTCAGAATTTGCACTTATCGTAGAAATAATAATTATATTATTAATAATAATAATAAAATGATAATAATAATAATAATAATTATTATTATTATTATTATTATTAATATTATTATTATTATTATTATTATTATTATTATTATTATTATTATTATTTATTATTATTACTAGTAGTAGTAGTAGTAGTAGTAGTAGTAGTAGTAGTAGTAGTAGTAGTAGTAGTATGTGTGGTAACCAGTCTGCATGTGTATGTGAGCATGTGAATGTGTAGATAACGTTTCCTAAATAGTACTTTAACTTAACTGGCTTCATACTTGGAATTCTTGAGACCTAAAAGATTGCTAATCCATACTTTATTTCTCCTTGTCTTTCACTCCAATTTTCTCTGTCTATCTCTCAAAATATGTGTATACTAGTGTCTCTTTCTATATACTTCTGTCCTCAAAGGATACGAATATGCACAAAAAGCCTGCTACACAGACAACTCTCTCTGTCTCTCTCTCACACGTACACAGACATACACATATGTGTATGTAAATAGGGTTATAGGTATGTACGTATACAGATATACACACGCACATATATTTATTTATACTATTGTGATTATGTAGCGCAACTATCTCTTTGTACTTATAAGATTTAATACGTGTGGTTCTATTCTTAAGTTTGTTATACATCAATTTTTTCCTTGTCATTCTATTTTACTACTGTGTTATATTTCATTGTAGAACGATGAAACCCTATCTAATAATTTTTAGTCATTGTTGAAATATGAATTGGCACCATAAAATTCATCTCGTTTTGTTCCCAGAATATTCTGCTGCAAGGTTGATATCTCTAAATATGTTGTCCAGTAACGAAAATAAAATATTGAATGGAAACAATAAAAAAATAGATTACATTTTGTATTTTTATCGAAACAATAGTGCAGTTAATGGTGTTGTTGCTGAAGTTGCTGCTTTTTCATATATCTTAGATTATTTCTTCTTTAACTGCGTATTTAAGATGTTTCGATGAAAACAACATCAACACATAAATATACCGGTCGAATACAATGGAAAGGAAAGGACGATAAAGAAATAATAATCTTATTCGATATATAATTTCGTATTATATTCTACTTTGATCGCCGGATATGAGGGAACTGTTTTTCAACACAATATATTCATGTATTTTTATTCTTCATATATACATATGTATGTATATAAGTATGTATGTATGTATGTATGTATGTATATATGTATATATGTATGTACTAACATATATAAATATATCTGTACACATACATACAGGCGTATATGTAACTATATATATATATAGGCATATGCATATATATGTGTATATATATGTGTGTGTGTATGTATGTATGAATGTAAGTCGTTGTTTGTGAGTGTGTATGTGTGTGCGCGTGCGCGTATGGATACGGTAAGGTGGAAGTACAGAAAGATGTGAATGCAATATGAAGGACAACTAAAGAAAACATCCAGTTCAATGCTGCAATCAATTAAGCGCTTGATTGCAATCTGGACACACAAAATAATGGAAATGAGAATATTATATGCAGTGGACATTGCGGTACCGGAGTTACAGTCAGTTTGTAAAATTGTAATTCACATAATTGAGGATAAGATATTTCATGAGTGTATCACTAAATAAATAGAAAAAGTAAAGTCCTTTCCCGCGACATATAGGCTCATAGGGCCGGTTTTCCCGTTCCCATCAGGTATATAGTCCCTAACGCTGGTCCGTTGTAGGATTACTGATTTTTAATATGACTGAACTGAAGTATCGTGAACTGAAGTGTTTTGCACAAGAACACCACACGTTGCTAGGGTCAGGTATCGAAACAACAAGCTTACGACTATGAGTCAAACATTCTAACCACAACAACACGCGCTTCCACGATATCACGGATCTGGCCACAAAATACAGACAATTGCTTTTTTTCTATTTATACATGTCGCTGCTTAGTGCTTATTTTCGGCATTTTATTTACAGCGAGCCACCGGTTAACACAACCAGTCAGTGTACAGTGAGTGGAATATAGTACGAGATAACCACATCATGTCACTTGGTAGCGTTTCTCTTACAGGTGAGTTATGGTGAGATGGAAATAAGTACTTAGAAATACAGCTATCCATCTCATGGTTCCTCGAATTGACTCGGTCTATAGTACGTAATGTCTACAATGAGAATTTTCTTGAAAAATAGAGTGAATGATATTGTAATGGGTTCAAATGTCTCCGGAGAATAGTCGAACGTGTACAAAATTTGTGTATACTACACATACACACTTATACATACACTGACACTCACACATATATATATGCATGTATATATATATATATACACACACATATATATATATATATATATATATATATATATATATATATATATATATGTGTGTGTGTGTGTGTGTATGTATATACGTATATCTATATATGTATAGATACGTAATATATATATTATGTCACTGGATACGCTCTACTTTTGGTGTCCTACATCCCTCATAAAGTAACTTTGGAGGAACTTTGGTTGTTAGTTAGTTAAATAATTTTGGGGCTCAAAATTCCAAAAGCAAGGCCATGTAGGGGGACATGGAGTTATGTACAGGATGGTGTTCATGTAAAGAGTTCAGGCCACTTGTGGTCAAGGGAGACTTTGAACCGAGCGGTCGTCGGCATCTTCACTATCTCGTCCGGCAGCTTATTCCACGGATCCGCAACCCGGACGGAGAAAGCCCCTCTCCTTCGATTGAGATGAAATCGTCGCAGATAGAGCTTTTCGCAGTGACCCCGCAGCCGACGCTCTGGAGCAGGAGTGAAGAACAGCTCTTTCGAGAGCTTAAACTTTCCGCTTATGATGTTGTGAGTAAGAATGAGATCTCCACGGCGTCGTCGTTTTTCTAGAGAATAAAGGTCGAGCGTCTTCAGCCTTTCTTCATAAGACAAATGCTTGAGTCCAAGAACCATGCGGGTGGCCAGCTTCTGGACTATTTCGAGATCCTGTATGTCTTTGAGGAGATAAGGAGAAGAGGCTTGAATCCCATACTCCAATATGATTCTCACCAGCGTGACATAGAGCGGTAGGAATATGGCTGCTGTGAGCATTCCGAATGACCGTCGAATGAAGAACAGAACTCCGCGTGCATTGTTGGCAGCATGGACGCACTGAGCCGAAGGCCAAAAGGAAGAATCCACCAAGATTTGCAGGAGAAGAGCCAACAGGCAGATGACAGCACTTTGACACGTTCAGAAAGAGGTCCCATTCGTTAGACCATCTCCAAATTTGGTGGAGGCATCGACGAAGATCCTCTATATCACCGCGAGGAGCGACCAGTTTGACATCATCGGCAAATAGAAGGGTGCGTTGCGTGAGGTCGTCGGGTAAGTCATTTATGAAGACTAAGAACAATAAGGGCCCAAGCACTGAACCTTGAGGCACGCCACTGCTCGCATTGGAGACGTCGGACAGCGAACCATTAACTTGGACTTGGAAGGAGCGATCTGAGAGGAAGGCACCAACCCATCGTACAATATCCGGAGGGAAACTATATGCTTGAATCTTGACAAGTAATAGGCGTTGGTTTACCGAGTCAAAAGCTTTGGCAAAGTCCAATAAAACGATGTCAACAGCATCACCATCATCGAGGATGCGCGTCACCAATTCTTCCATTACCAGTAAGTTGGTCAAACCAAGTACCTCTCTTTGGCACGAAGCCGTTTTGGGAATCAGAGATAGATGCTGTGTTTTGGAGGTGGAGCATCATACTTTTCTTAAGGATGGTTTCGAACATCTTGCTGATTATTGAAGTAAGGGAAACCGGTCGGGAGCTAAGCGGGTCCTCGCGGCTCCCTTTCGTGAAAATTGGGCAGAATATCGCTGTTCTCCAGTCCGCAGTTATAACAACCGTCGCCAATGACATATTGAATAGACGTGTTAAAGGCTCGCAGATGACCGGAGCCAACGCTTTGATAACCCGTGGGTGTATGCAGTCAGGGCCGTGACCCTTGTTGACATCGAGGCCTTGAATAACGCGTTCCACTTCGTCCCGCGTGATGACCAATCGAAGCATTGGAGGTACCGATCTATCAAATGGAGGGGATTAACGACCATCATCTTGTTTGAAAATAGTTGAAAAAAACTGACTCTGTTGATAAGGGTTGTTCATTTCTGGGTAACAGGTAGCGAATGAGGCGATAGTGTTGCCATTAAATTTTGAATGTCAGTGTAAATCCATGTGCAACTATCTCCATAGATATACCAAATAATGTTATTTGAAATGCAAAGTTGTATCGTTTCATTTTCTCAGATAATACCTTGACTGGACGAAGGACCTTCCAGGAGACCCATAAGTGGTTCAGGAGGAGCTTGTAGTGCTGGCAATCTTACATCTTTTCTTACTGGCATATTGTTTTTCAATTTTGTAAACACAAAAATTGTGAACATAGAAAAAATTATATAGTAATCTATATATTTATATGCGGTTGTATGTCAGTAGTATGTGTTTATATTTTGTATGTTGTGTAAATTAAACAAATATAATCAAATTAACCAAATAAAAGCACATGTATGAACTAGTATTTTAACAGTAAATAATTATTATGCCTAAATTTTTTTGTATATATATATATATATATATATAAGTGTGTATATGTGTGCGCGTGTGTGTATATACATATATATTAAGCACATGTATTAAATGTTAATTTAAGGGTAAATGTGTAAATGTAAATACCTTGCAAACTTGCAAATTCTTTAGCTACAACGATGACACAAAATTATCACAGGCAATATAATAACCAGATGACGTCGCAAGCTTACAGCAGGATCTAAATGCAATATACAAGTACACTAAGGTGTACAACATGCTGTTTAATGTGGGAAACAATTCAGTACTTCATTATCACCTCACAAATGCACTGAATCCTACATATACAGGTCCCGAGTATACTGTAATCCCAGAGTCACAGCAGTGAAAAAGCTTGGGGATCAAAATGATGAATTATTTCATCTACACATTACGCAAGATGACAACAAATTTCAGACAACTGGCTTTTCGAGACTATAAACCAAGAAGTTATGTTAAACATCCGGAGGAACTTTGTTCTCAGCCTGTACTACTGCTCTTAGCTATGGTCACCACATAGTGCCAAATTAGAAGAGGACCTTGAAGCGACTCAGCATCACTACAATAAAAAAGTTTGAAGCAGAGCAGCGGATGGGCTAAAGGGACAGGCAAAAAATTTATGAGTTTGAAACCTGAAGCGAAATTGCGACACGATTTTAATCCTTCAGGTGAAGGTATGAGCGATACATACCTATCTACATAATAAAAAATTCTAGAAAGGATAATACCTAATTTCGGCATAGACTGTTTTAAAAATACCAGGATTTGACGTCATTATATTGTACCATACATACTATTCACTCCATCTAAATGCCAGGAGCACGTAGTACAATAGCCTAGGGTTCAAAGCTCATCAGCCATTCCGTGCCTTGCTACAAAAATTAAGAAGACTACATGTGGACGTAGATGTCTTCAAAAAGGAACTAGACATCCTCCTCTCCACATTACCGGAAGGAATGACGGCTCTGCATGAGTTACAGACAAGGACAGCGGAATCCAAGTCCCTCATACATGAAATGAACCAATAGCGGAGTCAAAGACACTCACATGTGTGTCGATCTGAAATCTACAAGGGTGAGATAATAAGCCGAAAAATAATCATAAGTAACAGTGAAAATCACGGTGGTACTCCAGCATGACCGCAGCTGCATGGCGGAAACAAATAAAAGAATATAAGAATGATAGAGTAGGTATATATGTGTATGGGTGTGTGTAGGTATATATATATATATATATATATATATATATATATGTGTGTGGTGTGTGTGTGTGTGTGTGTGTGTGTGTGTGTATGTATTCTTCGTGGAGAATAGCGATTTTGACGTCTTTATCTAGTATATAGACTGTCCACTTTTAGTGGTCAGTCCTTTAAATTTTGTATATATATATATGTATGCATACATATATAAAAAGCATACACACATATATACATACCTGTCTATCCATCCGTCTATCTATCTATATAACTATACATACATACATACATACATACATACATGAACTAATGTCTCTGATGTAGGGCTGTATCACAATTTGTATACTTTCTGGTGGTTCTGAAAATCTTTGCTTTTTTGTGTATAAAGAGAATATAATTCAGACTATTGTCAGACAAGGTAGATATAATGATGTTGAGGATGATACAGCGGAATTATTTTGTTTTCCGCTATGCCTGCGTGTTAAGCTCATATGAGGCCGCGTTTGAAGGTCACATCAAAGATTTTGTCTGGCAAGAATGACATATGACAGGTCAATAGGTATAAATGCTAAAATCTGCGTTCAATGTATAACAGTTTTAGACTTTTGGCTGTGTGCTCTCACTGTGTAAGCAGCTATTTTCTAATTTAACATAGATGACGTAACTTTTTTTCCCTATATGTACTGCTTTAGTGAGTGATTATGTTATTCGTAAGTAAACCTAGAGAAAATGGTTGAAATAATAATGTTACTTTTAACATTTTTGAAGAGCCGCAGTTGAAACTTGCTAAAACTTTGAGACGAATATAAGATAATGATTTGTTTCATAAATTCTCACATTGTATGCAAAATCCCGGAATATTAAGTGTACGTAATTGCCTTTTTCTAAAGATCGTATCTTCTTCATCAAATGTAAGAAGTTAATATTGTATAAGAAAAGGATCCGAAAGATGAAACTTTGGAGAACCGCACTAGAAATCCCCGGCAATCTACGTGGCGTAGATGCAGATGCTTTCAAAGACGACTTGGAATTTTTTGTTTGTTTCGGTTTCATTTGAGATGCCAGAGAAACCCACATCAAAAGTCAAAACGTTAATAAGGACAACCTTCACCAACTAACCAAATCACAAGAGATAAATCTAGGGTGATATAATGCCATATGAGGGAAAAGAAATAAAACTTGCAATTACTCTAATGTTGGTGCGACAGAATATTCTGGCAGCATCTGGATGAAAGTTATAGAAGTAAAATATACATCGTAGCTAGCTGTTTATCTATTTATCTATTCCCCCAATATATTTATATATATATATATACACATACACAAACGCAAACACACACACACACACACACGCATGCGCACACACATACACACACATTCACAATATATATATGATAAATTCTTCTAGCAAACGGTTTTTAGATACCTCTACAGTTTTATTCCATTAGTCTTATATGCATACATAATTTCTTTCCTTCTTTCTATGTCTTTCTGTCTTTCTTTCATTTGTCTCTCCCTTTCTAGATCTCTCTCCCATTCTCTTTCTTTCCACATATATATTTGGATATATACATCTAATATATATGCCTATTACAGAGATAAAGAGAGAGAGGAAGAGGAAGAGAAAGGGAGAGAAAGCGAGTGAAAGAGAAAGATAGTTAGACAAAGCTAATGAACTCTCAAAATGCATTAATTGCGGGAGGCAAATATAATTATAACAATAATCATAATTTCTACTAATAAAAGCAACGTTTTTGATATTAATTAATAAAAATAACGATAGTGAGCTGGCATATTCGTGAGCACGCCGGGCAAAATTCTTGTCGGCATATCATCTGGATCTGCGCATTTCTGTGGAGGTTGATTGTGTCTTTCATCCTTTGAGGATTCTTCAAATAAGTACAATTTCAACACTGCTGTCGATGTAATCGACTTATTCCTTCCTCTGAAATTGCTGGCACTCTTCCAAAAGTTGAAAACAAATGAAATTACTAATATTCTATTTAATGAAATAATATTAAAGAAATTAAGAAATTAAGAAACAAACTGCACATTTTGAAATGGAGAAATATAGAAGTAAAATCAAAGACAGATTTGAATTTGATCGCATCAATAGATCCATAAAACTAAGCTCGTGGACAGAGTGGTCCCTTTCATGTAAATAAGAAATAACTGAATAAAACGTATCATTATTAAACAAAAATTTCGTGTAACACATTTTAAAACACATTAAGAATTCAAATGTTTATAAGTGTGTAATTTAGTAAACCAAATACATAATCAAAACGAAAGAATTTTCGAGAAATTTATAAAATGTAAGTAGTCTAGATTTCCAAAAAAATATGCAGTAGAACGATTTCATTAACCAAAAGCGTATACGTGCGAGTAAACAGCATGTCAATTCATGGAATTCAATACTATTAAGAAATCTACGATATGATTGTAACACCGCATAAACCATGCACAATCATTAAAGATGAAGGTAGGTTTTTCAGGTACATTAATTTTTAATATCAGTTAAACATTAGATAAAGACTGACTTAATGCATTTGAGTATCGAATATATAACGGGATCGATGAGGTTGCAAATGCATTCAAAGATTGACGAGGAACAGACGAATACATCCCAGCTCACCGCACTTCGAATCCTCATAGTATCTGCTAATGGTTTATTAGACTATATTCGTGCGTCTCAATTCGTGTCTATGTTGGTGTTTGACTGTGTGCATGTTATTTGCAGCTATGAATGAGTCAATGAGTGCGTGTGTGTGTTTCTGTGCATGCTTGTATGTGCTTACCTATGTGCACATATGCGTAATTCTATACATAAGTATATGGATACAGATACTATTTCAAAGAAGATGTGATTGTCTATTGAACATTTCCGAAGAGCAAAATAAAAAGAATTTGTCTATTATTAGTAATTTCACCGGATATTTCAGGGTTCAATTTCTTTACTGATTTCTGTAATTAAGGCGCTAGAAAATTTGCCAAATCAGATTAAATGCAGTAATTATGACTATTCGCACAAGCAACAAAGAAACTTCTGGCTAAACTGAATAAAACAATATCCATGGTTTCAACTCAAGTTTTAAATTGCCATGACCAATGCGTCAGCGATAACAAAGATTTAATATGAAGACAACATATGTCGATAGTCACGTCAAGCGAAAATTGAAACCTGTAATGATACAAGTGATCTAAATTTCAGTCAATTTCAATTACTAAAGTCTATCATTGACATATGAAAGAAACTAATGCCAATGAATGCGAATGTTTAAAACTACCATTCTGTTTATGGCTTGACTACTTCCAATACTAGCATGGGTTAAAGATGTTTCAGAAGACAAGATTATTTACATACAATTAAAAGCATGCAAATTTAGCGATACAGTAGTTCCTTGGTTTTCGAAAAACTCTGCTCTCGAAGAAATCGTGCTTTATAGCATGGGCGGAGAGCTTTTAGACATTTTGCTGTTATCCAGTATACAAGCGACGGAAAAGGTTCTATTATTTTTCAGTTATTTAAAACAAGGCCTATCTAAGCCAATGAAATTTTACTTTTCTTTAATTCAATAAGATTTAGCTAGCGTCATAATCACTACGAGCAATTTCAAGAAAACAGTAATGAATTACGGGAAAATTATTTTCATACTTAAAAGTAAATCTGAGCAGAAGGATGACATTGCTCTTTGCTACCTTAATAAGCACGATCAGATTCAACACTTACTAAGCTTGAGAATTATGTACATACTTTTAAATTAATTCTTAATTTCATAAAATTACAACCCGTGAGAATTTCTGGGTCAGTGAGCATTCAGTCTATGTTTCGTTACATGTTCTGTTACTGATAGTGTAGCTTATTCAGTTCATTTGTTCGTATTGATTTTTGTTTATTAATGATTTTAACTGAAATTTAATTTTAATTATTTCCATCATTAAGGCGACGAGCTAGCAGATGCGATAACGCCTCGGACAAAATGGTTTGTGGCATTTCTTTAGAATCTTTATCTTGTCGACTAAAAACTCACCCTGATGAACTTAAACTATCACCCATTCGAATTACTAATTTATAACACGAGTGAAGTTCTTTGGTAGATGTTATTCGCCTGACATTTTCTCAAAAATGTTGATCTTGTGTTAAGTTTGCAAAGAATTATCTCATTTAAAATATGAGTAATATTAACCAAATTACGACTTGCAGTTATAATATATAGATACAAATAATTTTCCGTGCTAGGGAGGCGAGCTGGCAGAAACGTTAGCATGCCGGGCGAAACGCGTAGCCCTATTTCGTCTACCGTTACGTACTGAGTTCAAATTCCACCAAGGTCGACTTTGCCTTTCATCCTTTTGAGGTCGATAAATAAAGTACCGGTTAAGCACTGGGGTCGATGTAATCGACTTAATCCGTTTGTCTGTCCTTGTTTGTCCCCTCTGTGTTTAGCCCCTTGTGGTCGACTTTGCCTTTCATCATTTCGGGGTCGATAAATTAGGTACCGGTTAAGCACTGGGGTCGATGTAATCAACTTAATCCGTTTCTATGTCCTTCTTTTTCCTCTCTGTGAGCAGTAGAAAAATAAGAAACGTGAGTATCCCGGGCAAAAAGTCTTAGCGGTCTGTCTTTATATCCTCTGTTCAAATTCCGCCCAGGTTCACTTCGCCTTTTATAACTTCGGGGACGATAAATTAATTACTAGTTGAGTACCGTGTTTGATCTAATCGACTGCGCCCTCCCCCCAAAAAAACTTCGGGCCTTGTGCCTAGACTAGGAAAGAATTTTTTCTTCCGTACAGAAATTTTATAACATTCTGACATCTCCAAGAAATTTCCGTACAGAAATTTTATAACATTCTGACGATCTCCAAGGTAGAAGTTAAATTTTTACTTAAACAGTAAAATTAAATATTTTAAAATTAATTCTTAATTCATTTTATAAGTTTAATTCTATATTCTTTTCTACTCTAGGCACAAGGCCCGAAATTTTGGGGAAGGGGACCAGTCGAGTAGGTCGTTTCCAGTACGCAACTGGTACTTAATTTATCGGTCCTGGCAAAATTTGAGCTTCGGAACATAAAGACTGACGAAATACCTATTTCTTTACTACCCACAGGGGGCTAAACACAGATGGGACACACAAGGACAGACAAACAGATTAAGTTGATTAAATCGACCCTAGTGCGTGACTGGTACTTAATTTATCGACCCCGAAAGGATGAAAGGCAAAGTCAACCACGGCGGAATTTGAACTCAGAACGTAACCGCAGACGAAATACGGCTGCGCATTTCGCCCGGCGTGATAACGTTTCTGCCATCCCGCCGCCTTTTTCAATTCTATATTCTCACGCTTATACACTGGTTACAATCGTATGAAAATATGAATCACGATTAAAATTTGAAGTAATTTCAACTTAATAACTAGGTATACGCGCACACACCCGTGTATATATATATATATATATATATATATATATATATATTCCTAGCGAGAGACTAAATAATGAAACCGCCATTACATTCCCAAATAAATTTTAATACATGTTATAATTGCGATCGTTTTTTTGTAATATATTATGAATACCTACGAGAGACTCATAGATGCTCCATGAAAGAAAACGTTAACAGTAAAGATACTTTCTTTTTTGTGCTTATAGATATCATAATAATTTTCATTTAAAACGTTATGTCTGTATAATTTATGAACTAGTATATATTACTTTTTCCCCTCTGTGAACAGTAAAAAAATAAGAAACGTGAGCATCCCGGGCAAAAATTCTTATCGGTCTGTCTTTATATCCTGTCTCATTCGGATTTTTCATTCTTTAAAATATAGTGCATAACTGACGAAGTTGTCATTGCCAGAAATATGAACAAAATTCATTGATAGTTATTTGAAATATGAGCATATTAGTGACTCTCAAGTACATTATTTTTCTTTTTAAGTTTGATTATTGTTAGTATTTCCATGAACTCTTCGTTAAAATTGAACTCCATTTTGCTTGTGTATTTTACCTAAGATTTGTCAACTAGCTGATAGGGTTACAATACACACACGTTCTTTCTATATATTTTATTTATTTTATTTTAAATATGAGTATTTATATGCAATACTCACAAGCACATCTATGGTGTAGATGTATCAGTTTCTCAGCTGGCGCCAATAACTGTTATATTTTACTCTTTTACTCTTTTACATGTTTCAGTCATTTGACTGCGGCCATGCTGGAGCACCGCCTTTAATCGAGCAACTCGACCCCGGGACTTATTATTTTATATGCCCAGTACTTATTCTATCGGTCTCTTTTGCCGAACCGCTAAGTAACGGGGACATAAACACATCAGCATCGGTTGTCAAGCGATGCTAGGGGGGCAAACACACACACGCATATATATGTATATATACATATGCACGACGGACTTCTTTCAGTTTCCGTCTACTAAATCCACTCACAAGGCTTTGGTCGGCCCGGGGCTATAGCAGAAGACACTTGCCCAAGGTGCTACGCAGTGGTTGGTTAGCAAGCTACTTACCGCACAGCCACTCCTGCGCCTATACTTCAGTCTTCTGTAAAGTAATGTTTAAATTACGTAGTTTTACTTCCTGTGGGGTATTCAAATATCCCCACAGCAATCATTTCTTAAAGCACAAGGTGTACACGGTAAGTTAATATGATATAAAGGAAGGTGCATCTTTGGTTTTACTCTAGAAATGTATCCAACTTTGAAATATGGTGGAAAAATTCTCTCATGTATATCTGCTAGAACAATGTGGCAATTCTGATATACACAATTCTCCCAATTAGGCTTGGCTCATATTGCAGTTGCTTTGTATATTTATCTCTGTAAGCTTATTTGTTTGATTATATAATATCCGTATCTATGTTTTCATAATTGACAAAAGAGAGAAATGCTTCTCAAATAGCACACTGTTTACAAGCTCAACGATATTTCTGTTTTATATAGCACATTTCCTCTATTGAATAATAAGATTTCTTTCAAGTAAAACAAATTGGAGATGAATATTATATTTCATTATATTTTCCCAGCTAACATTTCTTATTTTTATTTCATTTGTATCATTGATGATTGAATCTTGTAATTCACATCAATCAAACTTTTGCCCTTTCAGATCTCTACAATAAATGTTCTTTATGAATCTGCATTTGTGACTGTAATCGGAATAATACCGTGATGTGAGACATCACTGTGATAATAATCGAAACACGAATATTATACAAATGAAGTGAATAAGAAATATCTATGCGTGTTGTACAATAACATTATTTCATCTAACTGAACAGTCTCATAACTTAGGAAATCTATTATTACGTAATAGTTTAATATACTTCTTCCAATTTTATAATACTAAGTCCTATGATTATTTTGTACGATGTAAATAAATGAAACGTCATTATCGGTTTAATCAAAATATTACTATGCAAATACGTAATAAGTTTGTACACGTGTTATCATGCAATATGTAATTTTTAATTATCATAATTATTAGTTTAAATTTTATCAGATCTTCAGTTTGTAAACTTCTTAAGGGTTAATTCATATGTAGCTTGAAGTACTACATAAGAAACCTTTATAATAGAGCAATATGAGTAAAATCTGTGATTATTGTAGTGCTTCCTTACAGATAAAATATCCGTATATCAGTGACCAGATGATATATGATAGAAAGCTTTGAAGAATGGTTACACATATGTTACTGGCTTTTATTTAATAAAATTCAAATGTAAGATTCATCACGACATACATATAAAAATAAACGAAAGAATTATATATATCTGCAAAAGAAAAACCCCCCAAAAATACAGCTTCACATTTTGTGTAATATATATTCGAGAAACCAGCAGCCTAATTAAATGACGTAGTCAAAGAATAGTTCCAATTATATGATTAAAAGCATAAAAATCCTTAGATATAAAATAATCAACGAATTGATAATCTTCCGATGCAAGAACATTTTGAAGATCCGTCTTCAATAGAAAACATGTATATTAGTAGCTCCGCCTCTTTAAGTTACAGGACCAGTTCGACTACTTGCTTCTGTGAGATTCGTCAAGTAATGTAAGCGTCGCTGACGAGAACCCATATATATATATATATATATATATATATTATATATATATATATATATATATACATATATATCAAAAAATTCAATTATCATTTTTCAATCAATGGTGAGATAGGTAAATTTGATATTTGCATTTTAACAGCGTAGATTTTACATGAAGTAGAACAATAAAAATAAATTGATTACCAGCAACGATATAAATGTACAGCCGATACGTGCAGAAGCGGAAATCACAACTTTGCAAGACAAGAACAGCGTTGTATGACACGAACGTTACTTCCCCAAACAACGTCTAAATAACGGATATTCAAAATGTATCCCTATATTTCACCGAAGGACAGACAAATATGGTAGCAACATATCGTTTTCTAGACGTGAAAGGAACAATATATAAACACAGATCCATAAGACAAAAAAAAACAAAACATCTAGCAACTTAAAGGGAGAGCAACAAATGTTAGTTTCTTTATACTTGGGAATGAAACTGTTTAATCACTGCAAAGAATGTTATTCAGAGGCAATCAACGAAATGATTAATACATTCTTCCTGAGTAACTTCAAAGGAAAATATCTCCCAAATTTACTGATTTTCTGGCGTACATTATAATACGAAACAAATCGATTATAAGAAACTTCATTACTACTGTTAATTTTATATCTGAATTTAATATTTTCATCTCATTGCCATTCAGTAACACAAACGCACACAAACATTCTACTGTTAATTTTCTCTCTGAATTTAATATTTTGGTCTCATTGTCAATTAGTAACACAGGCAACTCCCATACAAACACACACTCACACATACCCACAGAGAGGAACCATTGGTTGGAATCGTTTAAGATAACATGTTAAAGATTTTTCATTTGATAGGTAAAAACTGAATTCGAATCTTTGAACTTCCTGTTGCATACTGAGTAAATAATGAAGATATGAAAACGAGGGGATGGAAAATTTATGCATCAACACACTTTATTTATTGTAGTATTTTTTTGGAAGTTCCATTCTGAAACGTTCTTCTGCTGCAAATCCTCCGAATTAAGCGTGCATCACAGATGATTTAAGATACATCAACTGAATGCACATCTATATTTATATCCGCATATTTATACATATAGTATGCATATATATATTATATATATATATATATATATTATATATATATATATATATATATATATATTATATATATATATATATATATGTATATATATATGTATATATATATGTGTGTGTGCGTGTGTGTGCATACGTGTATGTCTATATGCACGTGTATAAAGATTATTTTATTGGCTCAACTTTAGTATGACTATCAGAGACTTTTCAGTCGTATTTTAGTAGGAATAAAATTTTGATAAAGTAATTGTTCCTAAAATAGTTTATAAAACTGTCATTTATCACTGTAACGTTATGGCAGCAAGCAAGAGAATTAAACTTCAATTTTGGTCATTGCGATATAAAAAAAAAAACGCCAAGAACAAATTAAATTATATGATAAAATACAGATAACCTTTCCAATAAAATACATATTTCAAAACAAGTAAAAGAGGTGAAAAGTAGAATAATTGAGAATATCAAGCAATTTGATGTTACAACTTCACTTCTCATTTAAATTTTTTCTACTGTCATCATATATTCTTTTACCTTTTTCCATGTATATATGAATATATATATATATATATATATATATATATATATATATATATATATATATATATATATATATATATATATATATATATTAACAATTAAGGAACGACCATAATAGGCCATTCACCCACTAGAAATAACAGCCAAAGCTTCTACCGCAAATAAAGATTAATTCCGTAAACAGGAGAAAATTAAAAAAACATTTACCCTGTAATTTCTTGTACGGTATACCGTTTCATCCGCTGTTTAATGGTAAACTAACCTGATTAAATTAAATCAAGCCAATCTTCCATAAGCCCTCGGATTCTTCAGCAAGAAATAGCTCAAGTCGGAACAGATATTTACACGAGGCATACCCAATCTTGCCAAGGCAATATCTGAACTAAAATTTTCAAATCGTCGCACTCGCGCCAAATTTATCGGCAGCAAATAAATATCAGCCGTCGATTCCATTACGGAATTAACCAAAAAATTCATAATTAATCAATATAGGGTGGCAAGGAAAATTTTGTAGAATTTTATTGCCACCAGCGGCCCAGTGGGAAAAAATTAAATAGTCATAGACCATTTTTAAGTTCAACATTAACAATTAAGGAACGACCATAATAGGCCATTCACCCACTAGAAATAACAGCCAAAGCTTCTACCGCAAATAAAGATTAATTCCGTAAACAGGAGAAAATTAAAAAAACATTTACCCTGTAATTTCTTGTACGGTATACCGTTTCATCCGCTGTTTAATGGTAAACTAACCTGATTAAATTAAATCAAGCCAATCTTCCATAAGCCCTCGGATTCTTCAGCAAAAATAGCTCAAGTCGGAACAGATATTTACACGAGGCATACCCAATCTTGCCAAGGCAATATCTGACCTAAAATTTTCAAATCGTCGCACTCGCGCCAAATTTATCGGCAGCAAATAATATCACCGTCGATTCCTTACGGAATTAACCAAAAAATTCATAATTAATCAATATAGGGTGGCAAGGAAAATTTTGTAGAATTTTATTGCCACCAATCGGCAGTGGGAAAAAATTAAATAGTCATAGACCATTTTTAAGTTCAACATTAACAATTAAGGAACGACCATATAGGCCATTCACCCACTAGAATAACAGCCAAAGCTTCTACCGCCGCAATAAAGATTAATTCCGTAAACAGGAGAAAATTAAAAAAAAATTTACCCTGTAATTTCTTGTACGGTATACCGTTTCATCCATTTCTCCGCTGTTTAATGGTAAACTAACCTGATTAATTAAATCAAGCCAATCTTCCATAAGCCCGCGGATTCTTCAGCAAGAAATAGCTCAAGTCGGAACAGATATTTACACGAGGCATACCCAATCTTGCCAAGGCAATATCTGACCTAAAATTTTCAAATCGTCGCACTCGCGCCAAATTTATCGGCAGCAATAAATATCAGCCGTCGATTCCATTACGGAATTAACAAAAAATTCATAATTAATCAATATAGGGTGGCAAGGAAAATTTTGTAGAATTTTATTGCCACCAGCGGCCCAGTGGGAAAAAATTAAATAGTCATAGACCATTTTTAAGTTCAACATTAACAATAAAGGAACGACCATAATAGGCCATTCACCCACTAGAATAACAGCCAAAGCTTCTACCGCAAATAAAGATTATCCGTAAACAGGAGAAAATTAAAAAAACATTTACCCTGTAATTTTTGTACGGTATACCGTTTCATCCGCTGTTAATGGTAAACTAACCTGATTAAATTAAATCAAGCCAATCTTCCATAAGCCCTCGGATTCTTCAGCAAGAAATAGCTCAAGTCGGAACAGATATTTACACGAGGCATACCCAATCTTGCCAAGGCAATATCTGACCTAAAATTTTCAAATCGTCGCACTCGCGCCAAATTTATCGGCAGCAAATAAATATCAGCCGTCGATTCCATTACGGAATTAACAAAAAATTCATAATTAATCAATATAGGGTGGCAAGGAAATTTTGTAGAATTTTATTGCCACCAGCGGCCCAGTGGGAAAAATAAATAGTCATAGACCATTTTTAAGTTACATTAACAATTAAGGAACGACCATAATAGGCCATTCACCCACTAGAAATAACAGCCAAAGCTTCTACCGCAAATAAAGATTAATTCCGTAAACAGGAGAAAATTAAAAAAACATTACCCTGTAATTTCTTGTACGGTATACCGTTTCATCCGCTGTTTAATGGTAAACTAACCTGATTAAATTAAATCAAGCCAATCTTCCATAAGCCCGCGGATTCTTCAGCAAGAAATAGCTCAAGTCGGAACAGATATTTACACGAGGCATACCCAATCTTGCCAAGGCAATATCTGACCTAAAATTTTCAAATCGTCGCACTCGCGCCAAATTTATCGGCAGCAAATAAATATCAGCCGTCGATTCCATTACGGAATTAACCAAAAAATTCATAATTAATCAATATAGGGTGGCAAGGAAAATTTTGTAGAATTTTATTGCCACCAGCGGCCCAGTGGGAAAAAATTAAATAGTCATAGACCATTTTTAAGTTCAACATTAACAATAAAGGAACGACCATAATAGGCCATTCACCCACTAGAAATAACAGCCAAAGCTTCTACCGCAAATAAAGATTAATTCCGTAAACAGGAGAAAATTAAAAAAACATTTACCCTGTAAAATTTTAGGTCAGATATTGCCTTGGCAAGATTGGGTATGCCTCGTGTAAATATCTGTTCCGACTTGAGCTATTTCTTGCTGAAGAATCCGCGGGCTTATGGAAGATTGGCTTGATTTAATTTAATCAGGTTAGTTTACCATTAAAACGGAGGATGAAACGGTATACCGTACAAGAAATTACAGGGTAAATGTTTTTTTATTTTTCTCCTGTTTACGGAATTAATCTTTATTTGCGGTAGAAGCTTTGGCTGTATTTCTAGGGGTGAATGGCCTATTATGTCGTTCCTTAATTGTTAATGTTGAACTTAAAAATGGTCTATGACTATTTAATTTTTTCCCACTGGGCCGCTGGTGGCAATAAAATTCTACAAAATTTTCCTTGCCACCCATATTGATTAATTATGAATTTTTGGTTAATTCCGTAATGGAATCGACGGCTGATATTTATTTGCTGCCGATAAATTTGGCGCGAGTGCGACGATTTGAAATTTTAGGTCAGATATTGCCTTGGCAAGATTGGGTATGCCTCGTGTAAATATCTGTTCCGACTTGATAGCTATTTCTTGCTGAAGAATCGAGGGCTTATGGAAGATGGCTTGATTTAATTTAATCAGGTTAGTTTACCATTAAACAGCGGATGAAACGGTATACCGTACAAGAAATTACAGGGTAAATGTTTTTTTAATTTTCTCCTGTTTACGGAATTAATCTTTATTTGCGGTAGAAGCTTTGGCTGTTATTTCTAGTGGGTGAATGGCCTATTATGGTCGTTCCTTAATTGTTAATGTTGAACTTAAAAATGGTCTATGACTATTTAATTTTTTCCCACTGGGCCGCTGGTGGCAATAAAATTCTACAAAATTTTCCTTGCCACCCTATATTGATTAATTAAATATATATATATATATATATGTATATATGAATATATATATATATATATATATATATATATATATATATATATATATATATATATATATATTATATATATATAATAATAGTAATAACAATAATTGTGTACAGTGCTCAGGTGCACTACAACTCATCTAAAGTGTATATATAATCAGGTGTAATTTCGACGGATTTCGGGAAGCATGAGGGCTTAAAGGATGCAGTGTCATGGCAGTCAACAACTGATGCAGGCAGTTATTCCACGCTTGAGCAACCCTGAGCGTGAAAAAATGTTTCCGAAAGTCATGGGAGCTGTGCTGTATTCTGACTTTGTAGGCATGTCCACGTGTGTTAGACACATGGAGATCAAAAAGGTGTTCAGTGTTGTTGTTGGTGAGGTAGTTGATAACCTTGTGGGTGTTTACCAAGTCCGTCGCCAGACGCCGGAGCTTCAGTGAATCCATGCCCAGGGAAAGAAGGCGCTCAGAATATGGTAGGTGTCTGATGGAGGGTATGCGTTTGGTTGCACGTCTCTGGACAGATTCCAGGAGGTCAATGTTCTGAGCAAGATAGGGATTCCAAACTGATGATGCGAATTCCAAGTGTGGTCGTACCATAGCTGTATACAGTTTTAAATAGATGGCTGGAGAGCGGCTAACAAAAGTCTTGCTGAGTGATGCCAAGACACCCTCGGCCTTCTTGACAATTTTAGAGATATGCTTTGTCCAACGCAAATCACTGCTGACAGTGATGCCTAGGTCACGCTCGCAAGAGGATTTCTTGATATCAGTGTTGTGAAGGGTGTATGTGGACGCAGGGTTTTTCCTCCCAAAATGCATGGTGGTACACTTGTCCACAGCCAGTTTCAGTTGCCAGTCTGTGATCCATTGCTGCATTGTGTCTAGGTCTGATTGCAGGAAAGAGTTGTAGACATCAGGATCAGTCCTCTTGATTTCAAGGTACAGCTTGATGCCGTCTGCATATTTCAATACTGTGGCATTCTTTAAATTGGCATCTATGTCATTAATGTATGCCACAAACAGGACATATATATTGTTTCCTTCGAGTTATTTATTATGGGTTTAACTAATTCATTACTGTTGTTTTCAACGTACCGGTAACAGGAGAGAAGACATTTTCATCACTGCAAGCGGTATACGCTAGTGAATTGCCATAATTCTAAAACAGAAACGGTCATTTTGGAATACATTTCTTAATAACCACTGGGTTTGTCAGATTTATGCTTAGAGAAGATATACAAGGTTTAAAATTGCCTCAACAAAAACATGAAATGCAAGTAACAATTGTGTACATCACCATTTATCATAAACTTCCGTATTAGAAGTTAGAAAAATATCGTATGAAGAGAATCACAAAAAAAGTAGCATTGAAAAGTTGCGCGTCAGAATCAACCGTCTGAATTCGATTTAAGTTTAAAATGTATCTACTTAACTTAAAGTAATAGTTTCTATCCCACAAGCTATTATATAGGTTTCCTTGTCATCATAAATCATCATTTTCTGTAACAAACATTTAAAATCGTTTTGGTTTTTTATAATTTTCGTCTCTCATACCTTGTCAGCGATTAATTCGTTCATACACGCATGGGCACACACACACATATATATGTGTATTTGTATATACATATATACGTATGCATATATATATATATATATATATATATATATATATAATATATATATATATGTATATATATACGTATGTATATATATATATATATATATATATGTGTACCTATAAATAAATATCTATAAATAAATATCTATATATGTACCTATAAATAAATATCTATATATGTACATATATATAAATATATATATATATGTACCTATATATATATATATATATGTACCTATAATAAATATCTATAAATAAATATCTATATATGTACCTATAAATAAATATCTATATATGTACATATATATAAATATATATATATGTACCTATATATAAATATATATGTACCTATATATATATATATATTTATATATATGTATGTGTGTGTGTGTGTACCTATATATATATATATATATTATATATATATATATATATATATATATATATATATATATATATATATATATTTAGTTAATTACATACATGCACGAAAGCATACTTACATACATAAATGCATGTATAATATTTGTGAATGTATTTAAAATTAGAGAATATTTGTTACTCGGAAGGTTTGATAAATTAAACAATGTAAAGTGCAGTTGATTACCAGTTTCGATTATACTTCAAAATTGGAAACATAATAACGGAATACTTTTCGATGTGGCATTTTGTCCGTCTTTAGGTTCGGGATTCAAATAATGTTGAGGTCAATTTTGCTTTTCATCTTTCGGCTTCATAATATACGGTAAGTACTCCCTGATTCATATCTAATATTTGAAACCAATTTTATGAACGGAAAATGTGAAAAATAAAGTAATTATCGACGACTATCCTACGGTGTTAAATTCAATTGAAATGTGTGCAAACACCATAGCAATGCAACATTGATGGAAAGTAGCATTGAAAACTGTAGAATACTTTACGTCCAAGCTTTAATTTTTTCAATATTTCAATATGTCTTCATTAGTGCCTGTGCAATAATGCGTGATAGCACAGTGCTGTAATCTTTCTTTTTCTTAGAAACACAACTGAGAACGCTAAAATGCACAAACTCATGTTATTAGAGTAATCAATCTTACACGATATGTTGATGTTGAATGAGGTTTAAATTCATTAATTTAAGGGGTCCTAACGTTAAATACACTGGCTCTGGTATTTCCAGTTTTAAGTATATATTGCGCGCACTTTTAAGTGTGCCAGTCTCCCACTTAAAATACTGTCTCACCTTTCCGGGCGTCAAACTAATAAACCTGTGTGTTGTTTCTATACCTGTCGTCGATTTTCATTTTCTGAAAATTTCAACTATATATCTATATGTGCACACACACACACAATATATATATATATATATATATATATATATATATATATATATTGTGTGTGTGTTGTATATACGTCGTTTTGGAAATTGTTTATACACACACCACACAAACGCACACGTACACAGAAACACACACACATATCTACCTATCTATCTATCTATCTATCTATCAGTTTATATGTCTGTGTGTGTATTCATATATACACATACATATTATTCTCTCTCCATTGTTCATTCAATCTCCATTTTTCCTCCCTATGCTTTATGTGGAAGAACGTATGCTCGTATGATTAAAGACATTTCTAATCTTCCCGAGTGTCCAACTAGAACTGGATTTTCTTTCCCCATCACTCTTCGTCTTTTGTTTTCATATTAGTGATAACACATTTGAGGTTCCAGTAGTCGATATAGACATTTTCATCCATTCGATATAGAAGACCAGATAATCAATAATATAACATAAGGAAAAATTACAGTTTAAACACAATCAAAAATCAATTTATTTATATAATAGTCAATTTTATATCGCCTACGTACGATTCAATTTCTTATCTTCACTCATATTTTGCGATTCAGATTGAATTATGCGCTTGAAATGGAAGAACCGTTTCAGACCAAAAATTGACAAAAAATTAATTCTCAGTGTAACGGATGGAGAGTTGCTGAACAGCTTATATAGCAGCGTAGGTTTGTGTGTTTGTGTTAAATTTGTGTGTCATTTGGATTCCTTTGTAAAAATATCTTGCGATTCAGCTACGCCCACAGTGGACATTGGCTAGTTGTGGCTTTCAGGAACTGGCTTATACCGCCATTCCCCTTAATTGGATGAAGATAGGTGTTACAAAGGCTGCCTAACAATCCTTTCTCTACCCACTTGTAAAAGGAATAAAGTAAAAATATTTAAATTCACTTCGAATTTTAGGATCATTGGCACCCACATATTTAAACATAGTTCTATTGTCGTTCTGTATCATATTGATTTACTGAAGTTTTCTTAGGAATTAATTTTGTAATGGATTCGTTTTCTCACGACGAAAAGCAACAGTAACGACCTGCGTTTGTACATTAATCGAAATTGTCGAGTATATTCTAGGTTACACTTGGTAAATCTATTCTATGTTAGCAGGGATTTGAGATGAAATACTGACAGTGTATATATGACGTAAGATGCGAGTAACAGGGGTTGGAGCAAAGGGACTGGAAATCCACTCCTAGTAATTTCATATTCTTAAAAATATATTCTTCTTGTCCTTTTAGTAGTATGAACTTACTAGGAGGAGTGGTTTTCCAGTGCCTTCCGCTCCCGCCCCTTTTAGTTGCCTTTCATGTCACGCATGAATGCTGTGACTGAGGATGAAGAGGATGGAGGAACAGCATTTAAGAAGAGTGATGAATGTAGAGTGGTAGGCAGCAGAACGGAAGGCAGACCTCGGTTTGTGTCGATGGGTGAACGGAGTGAGGAAAGCTTTGGTGTTTACAGATGTTGGAATGAAAGAGGCAAGAGGATTTATACATTATAGGAAACTTAAGCGAGTATTTGTGGATGGCTGAGTGAGTTTGTTGTTGCTCAAGGGGGTAGCAAACTGGCATGATGCGATGGGAGTGTTGCCGACCATGCTGTGGATATTGGGGGTTGCTTTATGTGCCTTCACCCGAGCATAGAGTTGGGCTGGCCTCTTCGAGGCTGGGAATGAATGGCCCGCCGAGTGCATGTCTTGTTGTGGCTACCCACTCCTTAAAAATCGGGAATAGGCCTGAGTGTAGAAGATAGGTGGTGTAGAAAAATAAACATATATATTACTATAACGCTCTGGAATAGAAAAAGTCTTTAACGTTTCGTGCCTATGCACTTCCAGAGAAACAACACAGAAAGAAACAAGGAAAGAAAGAATGTATGTAGTTGCTAGCGATCTATCATGGCGAATTATATATATATATATATATATACATATATATATATATATATGATATATATATATATATATATATATATATATATATATATATATATATATATATGATACCCGTGTGTTTGCGTATGTGCATGTGTGTGTTGTGAAATGTTCTATTAACTTTTCATTGTTAAATGCCTGAACAACAAATCGAATATTGCAGTGTATAAGAATTGAAACAAACAAATCTCCTCCATTAGATTTTTATAAATATATTACATGTGTTGCTTCTACTTCCAAACTTACTCATTAGGAAAGTACTACGCTCACGATGTCTGAAACCTTTGAATGTTTGTCGGCGTATATATCCAAAATGCATCATTTTACCAGTTGCGTATTAAGAAGATAGATAACAACCCTGTATGACCTGGAAAAATTAATCTGCCTCACATCTGAATAAATCCACTGACAATCCATCGATGATTACAAAATATGACATCTAATTTCATTCATGATTATATCTTGATTAATATTGATTTTCGCAGTATTGTTATTAGTGATCACTGCAATATGTATCACCTTGAAACTCGAATTATTGATGGTAATTATGCGGATATGTTCTGCAGAATAATGCAATTGATGTAGCATTAAGTTCATAGAATCTAATCTAGTTTATATTGCATTATATTTTGATGGTACAGATGTTTAGCAACAGAGTCGGTGATTAGTTTCAAAGAGTAAATGTAAAGATTCAGAAAAAAAAATACTTGCTATTGAAAGTTGAAGTTCATTTACCGCTGAGAAACAACAGCTACAGTTTTAAGCGCACTTGCACATGCAGCCGCATACACGTTCAAACACACGCACACACACTCACACAAAGACACACACACTCACACAAACACACACACAGACACACAAAGCCACACACACACACACACACACACACATACAAATAATTTTAGGAATACTTGCCACTGGATATTTGCCAGGTGAATGATTTAGATGTGGAATAAACTGTATTCAACTTACTCTAGTTTATAACAGATTCGAGTTTAATGATTTATTTGTTTAACAACAATTCTTTCCTTTCGCATTTTGTTTCAAGGTTCTTGTTGAGAACTTGCGTGTTAAAACGGATTGTGATGTTTCATGGGGTGATGTCATTCCGATGCTAATAAACATATGCACCATTCAATTTTACTTCTTTACTTATTGATCATGCAACTGGTTAACCGACGAGCCAACCGATCCGAAAAAAAAACAATGAATGAGTTACCTATCAAAGTTCTTTCGTCAACCTCATTAATGACACGTAGTTTCTCAGGTAAATCTGCTTAGAAACGATGAATATACATTGGCAGAAAACTGATTGATTGTTAAACCGAACGATTAAGCAAGATATAGATATGTTGTTTGTTTATTAATGAACAAGCGAAAGTGAACCAGTGTGTGTATATTGTTTGCTTCATGACCATCCAAACTAAACAAATATTCCAGAATATAAAATCTATACTTAAAATGTTTCAAGTAATAAATACATATTTTTAAAAGAATATTGGTGTTTGAATGATGAAATACATCAGCCATAATATTCTATACACACGCACAACGCACACACACGCGTGTGCATGCGCGCGTACAAACGCACCCATACACATGCACATAAACTTTCACACTCACTAAAAATCATGTTTGTTTCTGTATGATTCTGTATAAATAGGAATATTAGTATAATATATATGGCTTTGTAGGTTGTCTGCTTTTAATGCATATCGTTGTATTAAAACTTGTCACTTGATTGTATCTGCAATTTCAATACTGTATTTTAAAATTTATTTAAAGTATCGTTTGTAATATTTGTGCAACAATTATCTACGCAAATAATCTCTGTAGATATATTTCAAGTTCTATTCGCTATAGACGGTTCTCAGTCTTCTTTGTTGTATAAAACCAACACAATGCTTGCTACCCACAGTTTCTTTTTAGTTTTCCAGGCACTATTCCATTCTTATATCTTTATTGCCCACAAGGTGCTAAACATTGAGGGGACAAACAAGAACAGGCAAAGGTATTAAGTCGATTACATCGACCGCAGTGTGTAACTGGTACTTAATTTATCGACCCCGAGATGATGAAAGGCAAAATCGACCTCGGCGTAATTTGAAATCAGAACGTAACGGCAGACGAAATATTGCTAAGCATTTCGCCCGGCGTGCTAATGTTTCTTATTTCTTTACTGCCCACAAGGGGCTACACACAGAGGAAACATAGAAGGACAGACAAAGGGATTGAGTACATTATATAAACCCCAGTGCGTAACTGGTACTTAATTCATCGACCCCGAGAGGATGAAAGGCAAAATCGACCTCGGCGTAATTTGAAATCAGAGCGTAACGGCAGACGAAATATCGCTAAGCATTTCGCCCGGCGTGCTAATGTTTCTGCCATTCCAACTTAAATCTTATATTCCTTCCACATTCTTATAATCGTGACACAGTTATCTGAATTGCTATACTAAATATAACTCTGTATTCTCCAACACGTACCATATCTTTCCAAAGATATTTCTTTGCAGTTACCAATACAATCTTATATTTCTTTGTCGCTGTATTTCCTGCTCCCCCCCCCCCGTATTTTACGCGAATGGTAAGTTTCCTATGGTCCAAACGTTAGATTTTTGTTCCGAAAGGCAATGAATCTTAGGAATTGATATATTTGCAAGTTGTAGAGACTTGGCTGCCGCTTTTCGTGCCACACTGAATGTGATTGCGAAGAGTAATGATAAAGACTCTTCAATCATTGTCAGTCCTTTCTCTCCTATTGTTAATCAAAGTCTAAGTTGCTCTACTCTACAAATGATTGTGTGTGTCGTATGAAGTGCATTTATATGCGCTATATAACATGTTGGAAATCAATGGAAAATGTTTCGTTTTGACGTGAATTGGGTTATACATTCATTGTTATAAAGGTTCTTTTCATTAGCCATCTGGTTTTATCCTTTTTCTGAAATATTTTAAAGTATATAGTCAGTCAGTGCAATCCTGAATTCTTATATTATTTCACTATGCCTCTTGGACAACTGAATTACTTTTGTTAAAGATATTGTATTCAAAATAATCGCCATAATATACCTCCTGATTAGTAGCACAGCTTTCTATATATTCAGCATGTTGGTATGGCTCTACTCTTGTTTGAAAGCTTTGAATTATCTCAGAAGCTTCTATCCATATGAGGATTGTTCCTGTCTCCTTCCTAAAATTTACTTTATATCCTTTTAAAGTCCCACTGCAATCAAAATATCAATAACTTGATATTATTTGACTGAAGCACTTACCATAATCCGAAACTCAGTATAACTTGACATGTTTTGTCAAATATTCATATGTTTTTATGTCAACAATTAATTTGGTTACTTGTTACCTCACAAAATCAATATATTTATCAGCTACACTTTGTATTGCTTTTTGGTACGTATTATGAACATTTTGGAAAATAATAGTTATTTTGTTGTGATTAAACTAACATATTTGCAGTTTAGGCTTTTGTGGTCATCTGTCGCCGTAAATTATATATAAATATATGATTATGTTTTTTCTCTTAATATATTCATTGTAATTCGCTAAGGACTTTTCTTGCTAACAGGCTTGCCATGTATTAGATACGAATTTATTTTTAGTTTATAGTGGTAAAAGTATATATTGATTCGCCATATACTATGCATTTATGGTATTCAACATACTGTAAAATTTTGTATCCACTGTACCGCAAAAGAAACGCGATTTTTTTCAAAACTAACTTTTCTGTTAAATTCTGAAAATCGATTTAGGTGATATATGTAAATATTCCAAAAAAATGCTGGTTTATTGCTGAGGCACAAATTTCAGGTAGCCTTTCAATTTTCTATGAAACATGACGCTAGACGCGACTGCGTTGAATGCCGTGGGTAGCAGTCGCAAACAGTTGTCATGAAAACCCAAATGGTAGTTCATGTCGTGGAGGTTATGAGTAAATCAATTTGAACCGCGTTCCTGGCATTCGCAATTTGAACTCTGTGTTGGTTATTAACGATCAAAATCGCTTTTTGTCTGTTTAACTTTTATATCACTTTGTTAATAATTTCCATTATGTTGTTGTGTTTATTTTCGTACCACTCTTCTTCACTGCTTTGAGGTGGACTTGTGTCATTATTCCCATTTTTTTAAAGGGAGAAATGTTGTTATTTTGACATGTGTTCTGAAAACGTGAGATCGTCCGACGTGGAGACATCGGAGGAGTTGATGAGATGCGTGAACAGCATGGTGGAGGAGTTGGAAAAATGAGGAAGTAAAGATTTGAAAAATGTCAAATATTTTGCGGTTGTTAACGTTATTATAGAGGAAGAAAGTGTTATAAAATGCAGGACCTAAACAGAGGTATAAGGACTTTACGAAAAAGGACGGGTACTAGGTTATACTGACCACTCCTAGTGAAGTCGCAGAAGACCTTGATAAAAAGACGGTAATCTTTAAATCATTTATTAAGAAAGAGAGAATAGAAATGACAGATATGAAGGAGATCGAGAAGCGCTTCGCACCCATATGGCTGGAAATAACGTACTGGCCAGTGGTGCGAAATATGCTACAGTGGAAGTGCGATTCTCCTCAGAGGAAAATGCCAGGTAATATTCCGTGGCTTCCTTGTCTTGGAATGATATATTCCTCCAGGCCGCGAGAATGACAGTGCGGAACTTGCTGGAGCAAGGCCTGAAAATTGTCATCCAGTCTGCCACACCGATCTGGAAGCCATCGTAGAAATCATTGTGGTAGGCGAGAAGAAATTGAGAGTATTGTTGGAGGGCAGGAATCTACGGTGCGTTGCACACTCTGCAAAAATACCAGAGGCTACACCGGTGGAGACCGCACACATACCCGTTGCGGCGTCAAAGTCGGAGTGAGTGTGCCGTAAGGAGCCGCGTAAACAAGTTGAAGAAGATACAAGAAAGACATGGACGACGGTTTCAAAAAGAAACATGAAGAAGGCAAAGAGAACACACCAGTGTTGATGACACCCCCACCTGTCCCACCCAACACTGACCCCGACCTCGCCCCTACAAAAATACAACCAGGCATACAAGAGTTCACAAACCCCAGTCCCCACCCTGTGAAAGAGTTGTGTCATTTTTATAACGTCTTCATTAAAGAACTAGCCGATGGAAATCAAAGGATAGACATTACTAAAGTGGATGTTTCGGTCTGTGAGTTGTGACCGGCACAAACGAGATGTGCTGTCGAGAGCGGAGGGCAACTTCATAGACCGAGGGAGAAGTTTGAGGGAAAGGAGCATGTGATGTACGAAGAGATAGACATTAACACGTTGCCAACATCGGTGAGTTTGGAAGATATTTTAATTTTAAAAACGGAAAAAAACGACTTACTTGGTAATTTGGTATAAAATGAGTTCAATGAGGTCGCTCAGAGTACCGACGGTGTATGTTCTTTTGAACATGTCACGCCCTACAATCGCGAGGTGCTGGAACCGCCCACTACCAGGACACATAAGAACGACCCATAGACTGTGGTCAAAATGCATCGGAGAAATTGGCATTATCAGATTTATCAAAATTTTTCGCTGACTTAATAAACTTAAAACATTTCAGACACACACGCCTCGCGTTTCTTTCACGGTTCAGTGTATGCCGTATGATCAGAAACCTTACATATGGATGTATGTCTACTTAGTAAATATTGTTATCAATTAACTTTACTTATCTTGTTTTCTAAATATTTAATATTTAACTAAAAAGGGCCATATTTATAATAAATATTTGTTCTGGTATCGGAGAGGAAGTAATGGATTTCAAAGATCTTTTCTTGCGTCACATTTTCAAACTTAAGTTAATTTCTCTTTCAAGACATAAATGCATAACAACTAAAATCATTGGATCCTTATCGGATATATTTTACTAACTTTCATCAGTTTAATTTTTATATTGACCTGACGTTGCAAATATATTTTCCCCTAGCGGATTTGTGATTCTTGATGCTTTTAACCATTTCGTAAAAGGTTAGTTCTCATTGAACATAAATAAATGCAGTGAAACCTGACATATTCACGACCCTCATGGTATACAGCAAACATACAGGCATACAGGGAACCGAACATATTTTTGGAAAATGTAACTTCAAAAAGATGTGTCAAAACTTCCTGAGAGATATGGCTGCTATTTCCAAGGTAGAACAACCATTCGAAGGCTGCATATTCTGCCACATTGGCATGCACGAGTTGTATAGGCAATTCGTAATTTACTACTTATTCTGTAACATACCTGTTACAGATTAAAGCAAGTCGTTATCTAACTTACTAAGATGGCTGATTTAACGCTCTGCTTTAAATTTTGCATTGGTGCCTTAAATTTTTTTTTGTGTGTAAAAAATAAGACGTCTCAACTCATCTACGTTTTATTACTATATAATGCCTGAATAGATTTCGCGAAACAAATAAAAGAAAATATTCTGTAGACATCAATATTAATGTTTTTAGTATTTTCAGAGGTCGACTTTCCATCTCAACCGTATTTTCTGTGATTCTGTCTATTGATGTGCTAAATCAATATGCGGAAATTTGTTATTGATATGTGCTTTCTAATTGATACGCATTTTAGAGTCTAAACTTCATATTATTCCAATAATAGTATACATAATATACTCTTGTACTATATTTTCTTTACATTTTCTTCAGCTAAATACTTCCAGTTGCATTTGAAACTGCTTTGGGTTTTATTTCGTTTGGTTATTGAAAATGGTTTCAAATAAAGTCAAATGTTTTTACATTTCGATATTATGTGGGTGGTTGTTAAGTATTCTTGGTCAGACATTATTTTGATTGTTCATTTCTCTTAAAATGATTGCCTTAAGCCTATATATAGCATCGATATTGCATAAGTGTTACTGTCAGCGTTATTGGGAAGCGATGTCACCGGCGAATCTAAGGAATCACAAACACCTAGAAGACAATTCTTGCAGAAACTATTAATATACAACCAGATATGTTCATTGTATGTTATTTGAAGCATTCAGAACTGTGTGTAAATAAGAAATACTGTGTGGCTAAGGATATTGGCTTGTATAGTTATCTTGATACTGAAGAGAATATTGGGCAAATTATCCGTAGCACTGGCACGTGTTGAGTCACATCATGCCAAAGAAATCAACAAGGCATCCATATATGCATGCACGATTGCGTATGTACACACACACACACACACATATATATAGTAGATGCTAAGGTTTTGCGAAAAGCATACGTCAGTTATTTTTCAAAGAGAACCTTGTGGAGTGCATGGTTGTTGAAAGCCATTTATTCTACCTTGCTGAACCTGATGAGTATATGGGAAATGTCACACTTATAATGCTCACACTTTTTTCGCCATTATCAACTTCATAATCACTTGCAAATTTCCCCTCCTTCCCGTAGTGGTCTTCGTCTTTTGTTTTCTAACCCCGCTTCATTTTTACAGAACAACATTCACTAAAAAGTGTCCCTCTTCGTAAACAATATAGTCTTGATTGATGAAAATTTCAGAAACAGATCTTAACTAATGTTAATGCGAACCAACTTGCCAAGCCTACATCTATCACATATATTCACCATACTTAATATCTATAGTACTTGCACATCTTTCACCAACTACGTGGAAGATATCCACATGCTTACAATCTCACGGAATGACGAAGTTAATATGTTTTAAAACTTCTACGTCTTTGAAGTGTATCTGATTTATTTCCGAAGTCAAACAGAAATGGGGCAACACATTTCTCCCTCTCTCTTTTCGTCTCCCTCTCTCGCTTCTGAATTTCAGTCTAAAGATTAGATGCGGATATCCATGTATAGGTTAGTTATAACTACCCATTGAAATAAGTCCCATATCTTCTACTAGGAGCCCGCGTATCTCGCCCATGTCAAGGCAGTGTACGTACAATACGAAATTTCTTGGAAACGCAATAGGCGGAGTGAAGCGGTATATAAATATATAGCTGTTAAAAATAAACTATTCCAAAATGTTTTATTAGATAATGGCAACCTAACATCAGTAATCAATTCTACCACATATAACACGTATTAAGAGAGCATGTTTTAATTGAGAACGGCTTTCGGCTAAAGAGAAATGTTTCTTCTTGAGACATTTGCGAATATAATTATACTATATATTATGTAATATAAAGTGATTCTTTACAGGGTTTATAATTTGAATTTACCGATCAACGTTGGATAAGTATTTAATAATAATGCAAACACGTCGTATACTTTTGGCTTTGGTGATACTTTTCGTTTAAATCCTTCACACTTCTCAGTAATTAATATTTCAAACACTTTTATCAAATAATCAAAAACATATTCAATATTATTCCGAATACAATATTTCACATACTCGTAGCTATGAGATAAAATAAATGGATTAAATGCTGACAACATTCTAATAATTTTCTATTAATTTTCTATTGAATACAGGAGGTGTAAATTAACAAATGGGAAATACTCTCCCATAGTCTTAGGATGAATATTATTTTAAACTTTTCTTTTTCTAAAATTTGTCCATTAATGCACTTTATTCTTGATGTAAATTATTCCAAGGGCGCATGAATAGACTGCTGACATTATTAACGTTAAGTATGTTAATATCTTAATTGATGTTTTCCATTAAATGCTACACCTAGACATTTAGCCTTTCTCTATTTAGAAAATTTTCCTCATATACTTTATGACACATATTTTTAATAAAATGTTGTTTATTAACTTATATATATATATATATACATCCACACACACATATAATCCTATTAACGTAAGTATAAAGATACCCATTATTGCTACTACAGAAGAATGCAGAGTGAAATTTATGAAACATTCGATGGGTAGTACTCTATACGCACATACATGTATATACATATATACATATGTATGTATACACACACACACACATACACACACACACACCCACACACACATATATATATATATATATATATATATATATATATATACACAGACACACACACACACATATATATATATATATAATGCACATACACATATACATATAACTCGTATATTAATGCAATATGTATCTAGGCTTATATACAGAAAAAGAAAGGAAAATACAATGTGGGAGGGGAAGATAGAGTGAAAGGAAAACAATCGGGGTAGTTCATTTATATACTATATACTCGCAACATCTCATAGGGGTTTCATTCGCCATGAATAAATATCCGTTACATATACATGGCCTTCTTAGACGATTTTATGGCTAAATTTTCAACTCTTCGGTAACTTCCATGGGCAATCTGTTCTATTTACGCCGGATTGTCGAAGGCGTTCTTATACCGACAAATTCGATTAAACAACCCATAGGTTCCATCATTCATCAGCCGAGATAACCTTTTCAAAAGCAAATTTTGAAATAATAAGATTTCATTAGCTTTAAATACTTAATTTAAATGTCCGAGGAGAGGCTTCACGTTCTCTGTCATTGTTCCAAATACCTTTCAAGAGACACTAATTCAGGATTTAGTAAGTCATGTATTTTAGTATTTATTGAAAGATCACATGGTTATTTTCGTATCATATGTTTTAGAAATATAATGTGCATATTTATAGTTTAGAAGTATTATTCAGTGAGAAATCGAAGTAATTCTGAAGTGAAGCATAAAAGCGAAGATGTTATGAAATTGAAGGAAACTGAATTATAATGTTATATATTTCTTTATTGCCCACAGGAGGCTAAACATAAAGGAAATAAACAATGACAGACAAAGGGATTAAGTCGATCACATCGACTCCTCTGAAATGTAATCGACCCCGAAAGGATGAAAGGCAAAGTCAACCCTGGCCGAATTTGAACTCAGAACGTAACGGCAGACAAAATACCTATTTCTTTACTAACCACAGAGAGGACAAACAAGGACAGACAAACGGATTAAGTCGATTACATCGAGCCCAGTGCGTAACTAGTACTTATTTAATCGACTCCGAAAGGATGAAAAGCAAAGTCGACTTCGGCCGAATCTGAACTCAGAATGTAGCGGCAGACGAAATACCTATTTCTTTACTAACCACAAGGGGCTAAACAGAGAGAGGACAAACAAGGACAGACAAACGGATTAGGTCGATTACATCGAGCCTAGTACGTAACTGGTATTTATTTAATCTACCTCGAAAGGCAAAGTTAAACTCCGCGGAATTTGAACGCAGAACATAAAGACTGACGAAATACCTCAAAGCATTTCGCCCCGCGTGGTAACGTTTCTGCTTGCTCGCCGCCCTCTGAATTATAATGATATCATTTGATTTATTGAGAGTTCATTTCTTTCTTTCTTCCTTTCTCATATGCCTGCCAGTGAGTGAGAGAGAGAAAGAAAAAGAGAGAGAATGGAGAGAGAAAGAGAGAGAGAGAAGGAAAAAGAAATCGAAAGAGAGAGATAGAGAGAGAGAGAGAGAAAGAGTGAGTGGAGGAAACCATCTAAAAATTTTGCAGCTTTAAATGTTTTTTTTTCCAGGGTGACATATATCATGAATGCTACAAAATAGACGTGGAAATAAAATTAATATTCTTTAAAATACGAAACGGGAAGCATAGCTATGCTAATACATTTATATAAATATTTAGTTGACAAGAAACTAATTGCTTTCTTCGCAAA
The DNA here is from genome assembly GCF_006345805.1 of Octopus sinensis. Taxonomy (NCBI): domain Eukaryota; kingdom Metazoa; phylum Mollusca; class Cephalopoda; order Octopoda; family Octopodidae; genus Octopus; species Octopus sinensis. The sequence continues at coordinate 6,408,011 of NC_042997.1, read as the reverse complement.
TATATAGAATTACGATTTGCTTAATGACATTTGTCATTATTATGTTCTTTACCTTTTGACTTTTGCTAACCGTTAGTTTTACTTTACTTTAGAAGCAAATTGCGCTTAATATTGTTTACAGCATGGAGAAAATTGCGCTTAATTTTGTTTATAACAAGGAGTGCAAAAACGACCTCTTTCGATTTATTTTGCTTTTTTTTTTAATTTCCGTAAAAGGAAGAAGGCTGTTGAGGCTCACAAAGAGATATGAGAAGTATTGATTGCTTAACAGAATGAATATGTAAGAATGTTTTTAAAAATTCCGTTCTGGAGATTTTAGTCTCGAAGATAACTATCGTTCTGGTCGACCTACTGACTGTGATGATGACCGAACCAAAGCTATAATTGAAGCTCATTGTTATATTGAGAGATTGCAGTGAGGTTAGATGCATCACACACAAAGACAGAAAATCTCTTAAAATATCTTTGACTCGTTACGAAACCCGATATTTGGCTTCCACATACCTTGAGATTCCCTTAACAAAACGAATCAATATTTGTGATATGCATCTCAAACAATGAAATCGACACATTTTTCTTAAACGAATCATCACTTGTGATGAAAAATGTATTGTCTACAATAACGTCAAACGAAAAGGATCATGATCCAAGCGAAATGAACCAGCACAAACCATAACGAAATAGATGAAATACATAAAAAAATGCTTATGGTGTCAATTTGGTGGGATTACAAAACTATTTTGTATTTTGAGCTGCTTCCAAAGAACCAAATGTGAAATCAGATGCTTACGGTCAACAACTAATGAAACTGGAGGAAGCAAACAAAGAATAACATCCAGAATTGTGTTCCACCATGACAACGCTAGACATGCGTATTTCATAACTCGTACAAAATTATTGGTGCTTGGGTGGGACGTGTGTCATATGCAGCGTATAGCCCTTAACTTACACCATCAGATTACCCTTTATTTATAACTTTGCAAAATTGTTTGAATGGTAAAATGCTCAATAATGATTATGACCTGAAATCGTACTTGTTTTAATTTCTTTGGCTGATAAGTACCTGAGCGCTGAATCATGACGTTGCCAGAAAAATGGCAAAAGCTCATTCAACATGATGAAAGTTAATTTTGTGTATGATAAACAAATGACATCTTCACACTAAAATTCCGAAATTACTTTCTTGCCAACGCAATATATTTATTGCAGAATTTATCTTGGAATACCGTAATTAAATTTTCTTTCTTTATGTTTCAGTAATATGAACAAGAAAAATATTGCACTGCCAATATTGCTTTACCTAAAAAGAACAGTAAAATACAACAAGAAATCTATTTGAAGGTAAGATATATATATATTTTTTTTAATAATTGGAATAGAAAAGAATTTTGAAAACCGAAATAAGTACTGTATATATTTCAGTGACGGTATTCCTCCGTATTATTTTTTTTCAGTGGATATGGAATAGGTAATTATTTCGAAACCGCCATCACATATTTCTCTTTTGTCAAAAAGTGTTACTTCCTATACGCATGTATCTAGAAATAAAAGGAAATGAATACTATTCCCTTGAAATTATAGTTTACGATCTCCTGATTAATATTTCCTGATAACCAACACTAATTTGAATTGTAGCATAAACCTTTTGAAAGCATGATAGGGTTATTATGTGCTATAAAATGCATGAGATATTGTGTTCAGTAATTCATTTCATTTAATATATTTATATTGATAAATGAGTGTAACCCATATGCAGAATTATTAGAGCATCAGATAAATTATTTTCCTATGTTGCGTTTGCGCCATTGCGTTATAAATTTAAATCTTGGTAAATTTGAAGCCGACAAAATAAGCTACAAGTTATAGCTGAGTTACAACACTGTCTAACACGATTTCTGTCCTTGCGTAGCAACTGTTATTTCCTAATTGCTTAACCCTATAATATATGAAAAATGGGTAATATTTACTTGAAACTTTGGTCTTGTTGCATTTATTGAAACTCCGAATAATTCCTCTCAGCATGTGCCTTTAAATATCCCCAACTTCTACTCATGAACTCATGATCTGAGATGCACAGTATAGTCGGTCGTTATTTTCCTTCATACATTTTCAAAAACAGAATAGTACATTAAAATAGCAAATAATGTTTCAGAAAGCCAAATATGTTGGGGAAACCATCTTTTTCCTATCAATATATGTCATTTTATATATAACCAAGGAAACCTTAAAAATCACTCTTCATGATATTAAATAAGCATTCATTCTATTAAGCAATGAAAGAAACAGCATATAAAGTAATCTATGGCAAACATAAAGAGGGATAGGATGTCCATGGTGAATAAATAGCATCATATGATTTAAGAAATTGGGGAGAATAGTAACGACAATCATGTCGTTTTGTTTTTAAGGAACAGATTTATATGTCACAGACAGTGATATTTCACGCTATTCATAATAACTAAATAGTAAATAACAAGTATATAATCTATACAGTACAATAGTCCTATACTCGACATGATACAGCTTAAGATAATCGCTTCTCACTACTGAAGAGTTGCAGTAATATGTGTTCTTAATTTGACAGAAAACATGTGACTGATCTTCGTGAAACCAATGTCATATAATAGAATTCCCTGTTAATTTAAGTGACATGTCCAAATTTCTATAATTGAATGTCTAACATTCAAACAACTGCCGTGTTTTGTACTAGATCTAAGCAGAGTTATATACTAGCGTTTGTGCTTTGAGTTAAAACAAAAAGAGGCGATCAAGTCAAAACATCTATACTGCGTAGAATGTTCCCTATAACAAGCATAAGTGGCTCAATAACTGTCAGTAGACTTCTATTTCAGAATAAAGGCATACGTAATTATTTAATATATATATTGTTTGTATGCATATATTACGTTATATTATGGAAACCGACAGTATCAACCCTGATTTTTCTGTTTTTATTTCATCTTAGTTCATTCGTTAGACCGCGGGCATGCTAGGGTGCCGCCTTTAATTTTTCTTTCGAACAAATCGACCCCAGTACATATACCCATTTTATTCCTTCGACAATTTCTTTCGGTCACTTGCGCCGAAACTGCTAAGTTACGGATACGAAAACACATTAACGCCGGTTCACAAATGGTAGGAGGGAATGGCACAGACATAAACACACACACACACACACACACACACACACACACACACACACACACATATATATATATATATATATATATGGAGCGCTCCTTTCAGACTCCATCTGTCTCATCTATTCATAAGCAATTTGTCAGCCCGTGGTTATAGCAGAAGACACTTAGGGAAGATGCCACGCTGTAGGAGTGAACACAGGAGCGTTCATACCTCACACCCATTCCTGCCCTATACACTTTATATACTTAACTATTGTACAACATATGCATAGCTTCAAACATGAACACACGAGTAAATGTTTCAATGGCATATGTGTTCCCCAGCTGGACGGGACGCCAGTCCATCGCATCATAACTCATTTTTGCCAGCTGAGTGGACTGAAGTGTTTTGTGAAATGAAGTGTTTTGCAGCATGAAATGAAGTGTTTTGCTCAAGAACACAACACGTATCCCTGTCCAGGAATCGAAACCACAATCTTACGATCATGATGCTGACACCCTAACCACTAAGCCACGCGCCTCCACACGTACGTACATACATATAAATCTACATACATGTGTGTATGCCTATACATGTATATCTAACTCTATCTCTTTCTCTCTCTCTCTGTACACACACACACACACACACACACACACACACACATATATATATATATATATATATATATAATATATATATATATATATATATATATATATGCACGTATATATACATTGCTAGTTAGCTAGGTAATTTAGCTTAAAGAAACGCCTTTTTGTCATCGGAATGTCCATTGTTATTCTCATCTATTAAGTATACTTGAATAAGAGCCAATAACTAATATTATCATCTTTGATACTATGTCGGCAAGAAATATGTTGCTGAGGGCAATGTTAGACAAACAGATTCGGTTGTATATTTTAAATAAATGATTACTTCCGTTCAGTTATATAACTTCTAAATATAAAATTCAGTAAACCACTGGAAAATACAGATACATGGGACTGTCATATGCACAGAGACTATTCCACCACTCATGCCAGTTTAAAAGGAAGAAATGCACCCATAATGACAGTTAATAAGTTGCTGGAAGGGGAATAATTATCGTTACTTCATTTCATTTGCTGGGCTATTATGATGAAAATATATCATATTTACTTTTCAAATCAGACTGTTCAAAACCTTAATGATGCTATGTGCCAAAAACAATTCAAGTTTAAAGCAAAGTATGATACCGGGTAATAATTACTGATTATTTATATACGAATTAGATGAAAGTAAGTGCTCTGACACTTCATATTGAAATGGCCAATTTTACACACAAAACAGAAATAATTCAATTGATGTGAGTTGAGCGACATTATATCACATTTCTATCTCCATTAATACCTGATACATCACAGAGTTCACAGCAATTCAATATTAAATTGACTATTAAAATTTGTTTACTATTTTAAGTAAATTAGTTATCTGCATAAATTTATTCGACGCTTCTTTAATTCCAGAACCATAACCATTGTATTTATATCTAAATTTGAGTCGCTCTGTAATCAATCGATAAACAGTTGCTTTGCAAACACAGAAAAGCGGTTCGCGACGTTACCTTATGTTTCTTCTATCTGTCTCTAATTTGTATCCGCGTCTTCATTGTCATTTAGAATCAAATAAAATCGTTTAATCTATATCAATAGCAATTCACAGAGAAAGCAATTGATCCAGTGTATTTCATATTTTAGCATAAGTCAAATTTCTGTTACAATTGGAAGTATATCTTATGAATAATTGTTTCGTTTATCGTTGACGTATACATATCAACAAGTAACCGTTACATATGAGTGCCCTTAAATATAATGAAACAAGTAATAATAATAGGATGATGGTTATTGAGCCAAAATAACTGTACCTCACCAACAAATAAATTCATAATTACTCATAACTAGGTAAAAGAATGCATTTGAAATAACAGTACTAATATGTTGTGGCGGAGGCCAACAGGCGATTAGTGGGCTGGTCAACTATTAATATATAGCGGTCTGACACAGTCCCATAGAGACGACGAAATACGTCGTCCTCGTGGTACATATCAGAATCATACAGATTATTTTATGTGATAGTTGTCTCTGTCGTTTGAATGCAGCACATTTTGTTTTTAAACGTAAACGCACCAGCACCAGTTGACAAGCGGTGTGCGTGAGTGGGCCCGACAAGCATTGACACAAAGACACAGACATAGACATACACACACACACACAGACACACACACACACACACATACACACACACACACACACACACACACACATATATATATATATATATATATATATATATATTCATATATCAGTATGTAAGTATATGTATCTTTATATATATTTATATGTATGTGTGTATGTATATATGTGTATACATACACACACACACACACACATATATATATGTTTATATATATATATATATATATATATATATATATATATTATATATATATATATATATATATATATATATATATTATATATATATATATATATATGTGTGTGTGTATATATCGCATATATTTATGCATGTTTAAATCTCCCTCCTTGTGATTCGTATGTATAACAAAATGTATAACCTCCTAGCCAATGGTTATACATTTTGACGCTCCTAACAACGCCGGTTGAACGATTCCGCCATGGTCTCAATCCCATAAAGGTATCCATAATGTAGCTGAAGACGCAATATATACGTTTGATAATCTTGTTTACGTGTGTGTGCATGTTTGTATATGAATGCATGAGATGTGTTGTGTGTGTTCTTGTATGATATATATGTGAGGGCTTGTGTGTGTGTGTGTGCAAATTGCTTGATTGCAAAATGTGCCCAATATATGGCTTACAGTGAACACTTATGCAGTACTCCACAATAAGAAAATCGATCTCTCATATTATTCAAACCAATCATCATATGATTATCTGTTGGTAATCCGGACATACCCTTCTTAGTCTAGCTAGCACATATACAGGATATATAATACGTGTTGTCTGCAGCGTGATTTTTATCATTCAATGTGGCTTAATATTACCTGTCTATATTCAGTATACGCTGCTATGTCCGACTCCTAAATAAATAAAACCGAATGGGAAAATAGACACGGATAAACTTCTAATCTCTTCAAATCCTAACTGTCTTCAATTACATATTCAAAGAACGTTGGGTAATTACCTCTATTTTGTTTCCTGAATCGTGTGGAACATATGATCGAAAAACCGCAGTCACTGGGCATTCAAAATTCCCGTTTACCCTCAACAGGCAAACGATTGCCAAAATACTTTCCTTTTGAAGCCATTTTCCAATTATTTTTATATTTTTTATCTCATATCTGAAACTATGGGAGGCAAAAGATCACACAAAAATATAAATAGAATAGAGACAAATCAATCGGTTATTGAATATATGCAACACTAAATAAATGCATCAAATGACTCTTTTGCCTCTCACCCATTCTTACAGTATTTCATATTGATATGTATGTGCATATACAGACGTATATTTGTTTGCATGTGTGTGACTATGTATATGCGTGTAAAAAATATAAGTACACACACGTAGAGACCACACGCTTGCGAACACACATGTATATACATGTATATAACTACTAACGTATGTTACCAATCATATATATCATGTAAGGACATGTGCACCCACATTTTATACCAATTCCTCTATACAAAACATATTTTAAAACTTAAGATTTCCTATCTATATCTACTTTAATTAAATTTCGTGCATTTATTGTTAAATAAACTAACGACGACTGAAACATTGAATTACATTGTAAACAACTTCCCTCCATTCGAGAACATCCTCTCATACTTCCTGTTTATGTCTTTCGTTTTAAAAGAGTCTCATAACCCAATCAATCTCACAAAAGCAATTTCAACTTAACGTCTGATACCAAAAGAACAAACTGAACAATTATCAAATATCACTTATTTATAACATGGCAATTTACATTTTAACTTTTTAATATAGTTAAATATCTTAATTCATGATATTGTGCACATATTTCGATCTTATCCAAACATGTTTGTTAAAATTGTCACTATACTTTTAATTTTTTTCATCTTCCTTTACAATATTTTTTTCGAAAATTCTTCCCTACAAATGTAGTGAACCAAACGACTAAAATGTCTTATATATGCAACAAAAACGCGTATGCTATACATACACACTGACGCATGCACACACACACGCACAAATATACATACATACACCCGAAGCGGTATATCTACCTATCTAGGGGTGGCTGTGAGGTAAGTAATTTGCTTCTGCGAATGCGTCGGGTTATTTGCTGTGTTGAGTTTTGACGAGACGGACAGCATTTTTTTAGCTACTCGCCAACGGTTTGTTGGTGAGTGTTGTACTAGTGGAAAAGAATGTATTCAGACCTTAGCGAGTATGAACTATCCTCATCAGAGGAGGAGCACGTTAAGGCGGTAAACGAGCATTTGGAAAGGGTAAAAATTTTGGTGAGGCGACAGAGGTCAAGAAAAAGGAAGTAGACCTAACCGGACTGAAGGAGCTGAGTAAGATGACACAGAAGGTGGGAAGTGATGTAAACTTATTACTCCCGAAAATCGTTATGGTAATTATGGAAAAGAACACTATTACCTACAAGGTGCACTCAGTGGAGTGTAGGAAGGTGGAGCGGATGGGGATGGAAAAAGTAGAAAAAGCTCTGAAGGGGCTTTCGAAGGAAGTAAGATATATAGCAAAAGGAAGCGTATATGGGACGGTGGTTTTCCAGTTTAGGAAAGAAGATGGATGCAAAGAGACTGGCAGGTACAACTGTAAAAACTGAGGAACTAGTACTTCTACCCACCTAGCTTGGAAGGAAGACTTCTAAGGTGAGTGTAGAAGGAATTCCACCGGACATAGAATTGGCTTGGGTTGCGGCAGCCGTTCTCGTTGGAAGTGAGGAGGAGGTGACTGTCCTCCAAGCCACAGAGACGGAGGAAAGAGGTTATAAAGGAAAAATACTGGATACGATCATACAAGCGGAGGCGAAGGAGCTGGAAAATTTGGCGGTAACGTTGACGATGGGAGAAATAGTATTGAGAGTATGGGTAGGGGGCACAATTCCGCGATGCTTTAAATGTGGCCAAAAAGGCCACATTAGAGCACGCTACCCTCTACAGAAGAAAATAAAACAGGAAAAAACAGATGAACCAGTTGTGGAGACAAAGGAGAAAAAAGAGGATGAAAAAAACAGACGAAAGGACGAAGAATGGATAGTAGCAGAGAGTAGAATGTAGAAGAGGAAGAAAAGAAACTTAATTTATTTTGTGATATGGTACCACAGTTCAACTCCATCACACCCAAGACCACTCAGACCCACCTGCCCCATACAGACACCAGACCCACCCACTCCCTTTCCCCACAAGAAGAAAAGAAAATGAAAAGAGAGCAGAAACCACAGAATTTAGAAAACCACTCCCCCGGTGAAAAAGGTTGCGTAAGAATGTTGTCATTGAGAGACCAGGGACTAAAGAAGAATTAGGACTCAAAGGCAGCGAGTGGTGTTACTCAGTGTTGGGTGAGGAGCACACTCTTCATATTTTCATTTTCAGATATCAAGCATATTATCATAAACTTAATTTATTTTCTCGTGTTCATTTTCATGTCACTCACAGTATCATTTTATTTTTACATATTTTTAATTGTTATATGTCCCCACATGTTTTTGTAGTGTCACCTCTATGTAATGCCTTTATGGCAAAATAATTGAAATAATGAAGCTTCTTTACTTCCAGTTACCCAGAATGCAACACTAGTTGGGCGGGATTGAGAAGACGCGAACTTTGGTTTGTTAATATGAAAAAGAACAAAAAGAAAAAAATGTCAATTATGGCTCGCTTTAGCGAGCAGAAATGTTGTATTCTCATCACCATAACGATGAATTGAGAAATTTTGTTGGAAAAATTCTTCGGTGTGGCTTTTTTTTCGGCAAATAATTTGTAAATTCTAGTGGGCGTATCTCGCTAGAAAAATTGGAATTTATCTAACTGCTGTATTTCAAGTATAACCCCGACTATTGGATTACCTGTTGGAATATTATACGAAGGATTCCCTGTCTGTTCTATTTGTGAGGTCTTCTTTTATTTTTCCCTTCTTTCATTTTTCTTTCTTTCTAAGGTTTCGGGAGGTGGGGGAGAGACTCCAGTCAATGCGGAATAGCTCCACTCTCCTGAAGTCGGGAAGAAAAGGAAAAACAGAAAGAAGTACCGGTCATCGCAGTGGGGAGATTATCTGCCGTCTGCATGTCCCGAAGTTGTGCCACCCACGGCGGAAGAAACGACCGCCACCCTTAAATATGATGAATAAATTATTTTTTCCACAAGGGCGGGGAGGTGGAAAAATAGTAGAAGAACATAAAGAGACAATAGATATACACTTCACACGGTATCCCGAATGGCCTCTGCAGATAGCTGTGGGGGTCATAAGGTTTTCATTGTGGGAAAGGCTCAAAGAATTTGGCCCTTACACAATTTACATGTCCTACATGAGTGAGGCATGGGAAACGGCGGGGTACAGGAACTCAAGTGGCATTGAAGATAATGATGAATATATCGATGAGTAAGTGGTGAAAACCTCGTTAGAGGGTTTGAAACCTCATCTTATTGTATTATTGGTAGTGGTTTATAACCTCAATTGTGTGCTTTAAAAAACATGTTAAGATGTTAAAGTGCCTCCTTCTTATAAGCGATTTGAAACCTCGTATTGATTAAAAAAAAAAAGAAAATATGTTTTCGAGAAAATCCAATCGGCGGGTGTTGGTCTCGTCTCTCATTTATTCATTATATTTCATTTTCATTCATAAATGTGTTGGTCCATCCCGCAAAGCTACACAAACTTTGTACTGTCCTATATGACAAATTTTAAGAAATAAAGTAGCTTGCTTACGCATGCGTGTTTGTTAGTTACTTGCTGAAGTGAACAAGGGAAGACGTGTAGGTCTATAGCTCCGTCTTTAAGAAAAAGGTCGCATTGAATGTAAGCGATTTTGTTTTTTCTGAGCTGGATAGAATTATTGTGTTATATTTTTATTATATTGTATTCTGCCCAGTTCTGTGGCATTTTCGCTTACTCTTGACGGTGAATTTGTTGCTTGTTTAGCAAGCAAAAGTGTGTTTGGCTTGTTGCCGGTAGGCTTGGTTGAACGGCCGGAGCAGGAAGCCGGAAGTTTTTGGAGTAAACTGTTGTTTCTCTACAGTGGAGAAAAATTGAAGAACGATTATTGTTGATTTCAAACAACCTAAGAGGTTTTGAAAATTGCGGATTTGAGGAAGATTTAATTAATTAATTAATTTTTTTGCTTAGTCACAAGCAAAGAATTGGATTTTACCATCAACTGAGAGCTGCAACGGAGCCGGGATCGAATAGGGCCGGAGTACCTTTGTGGCCTGATTTTGTTTTCCTGCCTGGAACTATATATTTTTATTTACTCTCTGTGAAATGTTTTTCCTTTCTCTTGTGAACTGTTTTGATATGAACTGTTATTTTCATTTCATCTGCATTTATTGAACAGTTTTCTTTATTTTTCCTGTGTTTACAATTTTTGGTTCTTTTGCGTTTATTTTATGTGGATATTTTGTTCTCATGGCAGAAAATATATAAAAAAATAAGGCCTTCGCTTTACAGTGGGAGATGTCCCACCGAAGAAGTAGCTTGGAGACCTTGAGAGGGGTACTACGGACCTATTCTAGGTCGCGTGACACCATCGCCTTCTTCGACAGGGGTATTATTGATAAAGAGCTGGCAAAATGTTTGCCAGCCAAAAATTATAATGTGACAAGGTGTGTCATATGCCACGGTGTGTTTGCCTTTTGACACCCCTGAGGAAGCTTGAACTGTGGCAGGCCAGCCCCTCTAAGTGGAGGAGATTTTGTTTCTTCACACATATCGTGGGAAGAAGGTGATAAGTGCCTGGGTATGTGGTCTGCCCTCGGGCACCTATGCAGGGTGGAGTGCGATAGCGGGCCCAGGCTCTTAAATGTAGATAAAAAGCCTGCGGTCGACTGGGAGGGGGCAAAGGCGAATTTGACCCTATGGACCCCAGTGGCCACGGGTGAAATGACTTTCCCTGACTTTTTGATAATAGCTGGCTCATGGTGCCCAGTGATACTTGAGGGTAGCCCTCCTAAGGGTCACTCATGCCTGGAGTCAGGCAACATTAAGGACGGCCGTGGTAAGGTCCAGGAGCAAGGAAAGATGAAGGTACCCTCCGCTTACACATTGCAGGGAGAAACGAAGGAAGTTGTTGAGGCGTCGGCCTCAATGAAAAGGAAGAGAAAGGTGATCAACGGTGGTTACTCACCAGGAGAAATGCAGGTTGCTGGAGAGGAGGAGGGCCACACGGGTTTGCCGACAGAGGCCCCGACTTCCGCAAACGCAAAAGAAAAAGAAGGAAGACAAACGGGGGACGGTCGGTGGATGTCGATGTGCCACCGACCGAACCTGAGGTTCCTCCGGTAGGAATTGTGCCACCAGAGCGAGAGGCTCTGTCACTGGGGATTGTGCCACTGACAGAAAAGGTCTAGGCCCCTTCCAGTGAGAAAGAGGTGGAACTTTACATTTTCTACCTCAGGCGAGGGCTTGTTGATGTGTACTTGGATAGTCTTCTAGACCGAGAACGATAAGACTCAGTCAGTTTAGACGGTCCATTTTGACCTCATCAGGTGGTTGTGGAGGCTGTCACACTAGAAGATTTGAGGCCAGGAGGAGCTGTAATAATGACGATTTTGTTTCCCTCCATCCGGGCCTGCCAACGCATACTTTCCTGTTGGTGACAGGAAATTTACTTGGGGACCTGGACGAGGAAGATGAATGAAAAAAGAATTTTATTTTTAAAGCTTTATACTTGAAACTAATTACTTTATATTTAATTTTTATTCTTAAATTTTAAAGTGAACAGTGTTTTCCCGGTGCCCCTCCCGTTTTTATTCATTTTTATCGTTATCATCCTCATCAGAATAGTGTCCTTGTCCAGCCCGCAGCTATTGTGTTGCAAACTAAGTGGATAAAAGTAGCTTGCTCACCAACCCCGTAGTTCCGGGTTCAGTCCCACTACGTGCCACACTGGTCTAATGTCGTCTAATTAACCCTCGGGTCGAACAAATACTTGTGAGTGTATCTGTTTCACGAAAACTGAAAGAAGACTATCATATATATACATATTTTTTTTAGTTTCAGCTCAGAGCTGCGGCCATGCTTATGCACTGCCGTTTTGTGCTACACTGTTATTACTAAGAGACTCCTCTAATATGTGGCACTTGGTGAAGAATGGAGTTTGATATAACTACCCTCATTTGCACTTCTTTCCGTGAAGTAGGTTCATCTGGGACTCTCGACAGGAAGAGGTCCAACTTTGATTTAGAAGCCGCTACATCTATTTTGTGCAAGTTCCTCAGACTCTTTGGGAGAATATTAAAAAGCTGTAGGCCCTTAAAACCCAGGCTGTTGCAGTAGCTGGTACTGAAGCGTGATGGCATTGCTGGGAGCTTTGGCAATATGCAGTGTCGTCCCCTTCTAGCATTGGTGTAGTTTCAATGACAAAATTTGGCACAATTCCTTCCAGGATCTTCCAGATATATATTACTGCATACCTCTCCCGTCTTCTCTCCAAGGATTAGACACTTAGCCGTTTCAACTTTTCCCAGTAGCTGAGCTGTTGCAAAGAGACGATCTTCTTTGTGAATCTTCTCTAGATTGCTTGAAGGTCCGCTGTTAATTTCAGACTGGTGGGTGACCATAGCTGTGAGCAGTAACCCAGGCGGCTGAGGACGAATGTCGGTCAGAGGACCATCAGGGTTTCCTTATCTCTGGTTCTGAATGTTCTTAGGATCCATCCAGCCAGTCGTCTGCACTTTGTCGCCATCCTGGTAATGTGCACTTGGAAAGAGGTATCATCACTCATGTCGATACTCAGGTCCCTCACAGATATATATACATATATATACTGTTGTGTCCTGGGAGAGTCATTTTCTTTTTGTGCCTTATAATGTAGCACAGTCACCGGTAAAATTTCCACTTTCTCTTAATTATATTTTCATAAAACTATATTTTTTCTGAAATTCTCTAAAATTAAGAAATAAAAATTTACAGGTGAGTTTGTTACCTTATAAAGCGCAAAAAGGAAATGACCCTCCCCAGACACAGCAGAATATGCTTCAACGCACGAACTCATATAAAGAATCTTGTAAACCAAATCCTGAAACGATATATATATATATAATATATATATATATATATATATATATATATATACGAAAGAAGGTTTGAAAATGCAATTTAAAAGATGTTTATTTACTTAACCGGTTTCACTCTTTGGTAAAAGATTGTCAAAAGTAACATTGAATATTATGGATTCAAAAAAGTTTTTTACATAATTGCCACATTGAATATTATGAATTAAAAAAGGTTTTTTTTACATAATTGTCACATTACATGTATAAATATAATGTTTGGTAACAGAGATATTAGTTTTATTCCTTTCTGCCAATTTTTCCAAATATTCTCATCACACTATTGAACTTCTTTATGCCCTTAACATATCTCTGTTACTAAACACTATATTTATACATGTAATGTGACAATTATGTAAAAAAACCTTTTAAATTGCATTTTCAAACCTTCTTTCGTATATAATTCCACTCGTGCGATACCCCACAACTCAACTTATATACAGAGAGAGAGAGAGAGAGATAAGGTACGAAAAGCAAGTATTCAATCATTTTTAAGCGTCTCATATGATGTTTATCCTAACTTTATATAAATATTTATAGTTGACGTACTTTTCTCTAGTCGGTTAGTTAATTATCTCATTACAAAAGTTATAAACAGCTTTGGAAAATTTGACTGTACATGCTTTCTGCTTGAGCCTCTTACGTTGGAATTTACCCGAGGTATGATGAAAAAAACATGTAAATGTATTTATCTTTCTATTCGTCGCTATTGTAACCCCTTTCATACAATATTCATTTGTTTAACATGGGGTACATGTACAGGAAACAAACCTTTATCAAATAATCAGGAACACAGTTATCAGGAGAAATAGCAATCATTTTACAGATAGACTCCAAAATAGTTGCTCATTTTTTTAGGATATTATACATTCAGTATACGTAAACACAGGAAGTATGAAGTCATGCCATAGGAAAATCGAAAAATATAAGAAATGAAGAATAAATGGTAAAAAAAATGTATTTAAAATAGGTGTATCAATTGCATAGTATCCTTCCTAAAAGTTTTTTCTTCTCTCTTATCTATTTGTCCACTTTCTGTCCCCTTTTCTTATTAGGTGGGCATTGCTTACAACCCTCTGTACTGAAAATTATAATGAAATAAATGTCTCAATGCGTTATGGATTTTATCTGTAATACTGTTTCTTATCCGTGATATTGTTTCGTCTACAATATTATTTCTTTTATTTTTCTGAATTCGAGACACAGTTCCTATTCTTAATATTTGAATTTTGTAGGAAACAGAGCGTCGCACTATAATTTTCTATAAATGGTTTTATTCATTTTAGAGATATATAGTTATGCATAATGTTTGTACAGAAACATATATTCATGCACATATACGAATGCATATAAATGTGTATTCCATTTTAGTTTTGTGAACTCATTTGCATATATCTGTTAGTATATATATATATTGTAAAATGATGGCGTAATATTATGAATGACAAAACGTAGACCTGAATATCCAATAGATGTATTTAACGTAATATTCTTTGTATACATAAGTATCTTAGTGACACCAATGAAGAGAAATGAACTGGCAATGGTAAAATATGTAAGGTAAAACAGAAACATTTTTGATATAGTAATTTAAATCTGAACGTATCATTATTAACAGTTTAAAAATAATATTTAAGAAAAGCAGAGCTTAGTAAATTATGTTGCTGTCTTTCATGAAAATCTTCTCTCCGCTTAACTTCCGATATATTAGAGATATCTGTATGATTATCAACAAATCACATATAAATATGTCAGCATGCTAATATATTTTTATTATTAGATTACATATATAGATACGCTACTCAACCCTTATTACAGTTCCATTTGATTGCAAGCAGTAATATATGTCCATAATAATTAAATAAATTTGATATTTTGACGGATA
Source organism: Octopus sinensis (assembly GCF_006345805.1). Lineage (NCBI taxonomy): Eukaryota > Metazoa > Mollusca > Cephalopoda > Octopoda > Octopodidae > Octopus > Octopus sinensis. The sequence continues at coordinate 6,392,714 of NC_042997.1, read as the reverse complement.
TCTATATAAACAGGTCGTCAATAATTACCTGTAACTTGAAAATACATATATTTATTTACACATGTATTTTCAGGTTACGGGTAATAAGTCGAAATATGACATGTGTGTGCGCGCGCGCTTTTGTATGTGCATGTGTTTCTGCGTGTATGAAGTTGTGTATGTAAACAAAAATTCCTAAGGGAAACAGCAAATTCAACAGTGAGAAATTTAACGACAAATTATAACGCCATGCTGCCATAGAAAATAAAATAGAAATTATTTTGACTTAGAGAGAATGTTAAGCTACACCTAGTGGCATTTACATCTTACTCTGATTGAGATGGGGAGATAATCTCACGAACGAAGATTACTCTTAAATATATAAAGGAAACATATTCCATTATTTACCAGGAATTACGTGAAGAATAGTCTGTCTCTGTAATGTTCTTCCAAATCGATATAACTAAAAAATTAGTTCGTTTCCAGCAATGAAATTTTATACAAGGTTGAAAAAAAATAATAATTAGATAAAGAAAGGTGCCGGATAAATAAGTTGCAATATTTTGTTATAAATTTACATTTGAAATTCGAATTATTCTTCCTACTTATTACACGGTAGTGTCTTTGCTTAAACCTGTAATTTTTTAAAACTGAAATCACATTTATATTGAAAAGTGTACAAATATCACTCGAAAAATTCTTATTAAATTTTCAAGTATTTGATAACAGGGTTCTTACAGACGTATACCTAACCAAAACGCTTCTTATTTATAGATATATTCAAATCAATTATAATTGACGTGTCATCATGATTCATTATGTTACATCTATCATTACGATATATTACGCTGATTTTCCAAAAAAGAATATATTTTGTTATATTCTGTTATCAAACATACTCAAATTGGCAACTGATGTGTAAATGAGGAAAGAAAGTACCCTGGGAAATTAATTCGTTCTTTGTTCTGCGTTATCATCGTTTTAGGAAACTAAACGCCTTCTGCTTATATGAGCTTCGATTGCTATAGAAAACATATATTATCAGTTTAACGCCAGGTTGTAGGCTCTTGAGGATGAAGTGCTTATAAATTTCCAATGTTCTATACAACACACACAACACTGGTACTCATATACATAATGCGGACATTCATACCTATATACAGTTACACACACACACTCACATATGTACATATATATATATATATATATATATATAAGTGTGTGTGTGTGTGTGTGAGTGTATACGAATATATATATACATATACATACATATGTACATATATATATGTATATATACATATACATATATATACATATATATTTACATATATATATATATATATATGTATATACATACATATATATATATATATAGAGAGAGAGAGAGAGGGAGGGAGGGAGGGAGAGAGAGAATTTGAAGAAAATAGAAAATGTAGATAATAATGAACAACAATTCATTTGCATCAAGTATTATAAACTATTTACAAAAAAACTTCATCTCCCCTTACAGCTGTTTCTGTAGCTAATGTTCTTTGGTTTCATCATTATTATGCTAAAAATATACATCAGAGTTGGTAATAAAACTGATTTTAAACATTGAGTTCTTTCATCAGAGTGGAAAACAGATAAATAAATAAACAGAAAAGACAAGAAAATGAGACGTTAAGTTTGAATATGGTGAGAATCATGTCCTGTTGCGTGTGTATTTTTCTAAACCCTTATGTAAATGACTAAACTTATAAATAGGTATTTGCTTGGAAAGTCCTATATACAGGAGGGTGCATAGTTAGAATAAATAATAATAATAATAATCATAGATTTTTACGCAAATAGGATAGGTCAAGGAAAGGGTAAATATATGGTAAAGAATTGAAATCTTAACTATTATTGATAATTATGTCTGAAGTATTTATCATAATAAAGTACTCATCGATTAAAGTAATTTTTACTTACTAGAAGGTATTTGAGTCAGTTTCCTATTGTCCGAAGTGTATAGACCAGGGGCGCTTCCAGCATATATAATTTATTTACTTTTTTATTTATTTAACTTACACCGTATTAACGGTTTTAATAGCCGTTCATTTATTTTTAATTTCTATCTGGCCAATTATATGTAATTGCGGAAAACTAATTACGGAAGTACAAGCGATGCAACGCCACTCCACAAAGAAGATAGACTCCGTAAAACACGTGGGCAACTGCGAGAGATTGAGGGAACTGGAACTCTACACCCTGGAGAGGAGACGTGAGAGATATACAATATTATACATGAGGAAAATAATAGAGGGGCTGGTTCAAAATTCCTGAACTGGAAGCTACATGAATCCCCGAACTGGACGACACTGCACAGAACCAAATGTCGCAACTTCTCCACCGAGGATAGGAACCCAATATTGAAAGGACTTGTTATTCAAGGGAACGTAACTATTTAATGCCCTACGACAGAATTTCAGGGATGTGCAAGATGCAGAGATGGAAGTCTTCAGCAAACACCTGCAATTCTGGATGAAACCACAACGCAGTAGGAGGCAAAAAGAAGAACGGCAACGTCCAACACACTACTTCTCCAGAATTAATACTGGAAAAATCCCCGCACGCAGTAAAGCCGGAGCACCAGCATGGCTGAAACGCATAAAATATATATATATAAATATATATATAGGTAAGTAGCTTGCTTACCAACCACATGGTTCCGGGTTCAGTCCCACTGCGTAGCATCTTGGGCAAGTGTCTTCTGCTATAGCCCCGGGCCGACCAATCCCTTGTGAGGGGATTTGCTAGACGGAACTTAAAGAAGCCTGTCGTATATATGTATTTATATATATATATATATATATATATATATATATATATATATATATATATATATATATATGTATGTGTGTGTATATGTTTGTGTCTCTGTTTGTCCCGCTAGCATTGCTTGACAACCGATGCTGGTGTGTTTATGTCCCCGTCACTTAGCGGTTCGGCAAAAGTGACCGATATAATAAGTACTGGGCTTACAAAGAATAAGTCCCGGGGTCGATCTGCTCGACTAAAGGCGGTGCTGCAGCATTGCCGCAGTCAAATGACTGAAACAAGTAAAAGAGAGTAAAAGATATATATATATATAAATATCTTTTATCTTTTATATGTATACGGGTTTGCCCATATATAATACTGTGAATGTGTATATGATTCAAAACATGTTACTCTATGGGTAATCTCAAAAGCGTAAGAATGTTTAATTATACAAACCAGATCTACAAGGGGTTCATTGGAATTATCGTTTTAAAATCAATTTGAAATGTAGAATTCAAATTCTTTTGTCTTAGCATCGAAAACTGGGAATAAAAATTGTCCTTCTTAGTTAATATATGTTGAAAATGTTGATAAGATGCATATTTCCATGTTATTTTTTAATTCTATTCCCTCAATGGCCCTGAAACGTTTCCTTATCTCATGTTGTTTTATTCCTTATATTATCATAGAAGAGTGGCAGTTTATATAATAACCTAGTGATATAAAGGATATGAAATATATGAAATTCTGGCTTGCAATTCTGTAATGTTAATAAACATAGGAATACATAAGAGTCACATTATATTTATATCATCCGTTTGTTATTAGCATATAACGTAGCTTAAATTACACATGATAATCAATCCACGCGTGTATATATACATGTGTGTGGGTGAGAGACAGAGCGTGTATATATATATATATATATATATATATGTTTATATGTATATATATATATATATAATATATATATATATATATATATATATATATATATATATATGTATATATACAGAGAGAGAGCGGGAGGGAGAAAAAGAGAGAGAGAGGGAAGCAGACAGGCGCAGAATGTGTTACTAAAGCATATTAACACAATTACGTTTAGCGAGCACATACACACGTACACATACACGCATACACATATGCATATAGCTAAGTTGAACTGTCTAATGTCGAGAGACGACCGTTGTTTTCGTCCTCTTATTATTATTATTGTTTTTTGTATTTATATTCGTATTACTTTTTGTATTTTTATTTATATTCGTGTAACATCGTCCGTTTTTCTGTCCTTGTTTCGTATACATTCGATCCTTTTTCCAAGAAATCTAATGCTCGTAGCTTAGTGTTTCCTTGGGGCTGGCCAGATCGGAGCAATCTCAAGATTAATCAGCCGAAATTGCGAGGATGATCCGGTCCTTGACTGAAGATTAGAGGCTTCGAATGACCCGTCCGTTTTTTGTATCGCCTATTTGAATGTTTTGCGTTCTTGTCCAAATTTGTATTTATATATATATATATATATATATATATATATATATATATATATATATATATATATATATATATATGTTTTAATAGTTATCGCCATACTAATATGGCAGTCTAAATATAAGATTAAACATCTGGGCGAGGTATAAACAGCAGATGCATGACATCGGGAATTATATTCGCCACCTAAATGTGGCTAACCCTTAAAGGCTGATGCTACTGTAGATTGTTGCCCCAGGAAGACATGTCTTCCAGCTGGCTTTTGAGATACTAACTGGGCCCTATCAGAATTTCCAAATGGTAGTCATCGTTCTCATCTCCAGCTATAGTATATTGTCTTCTTGGGACTACAAGCTACAGTAGCATGAACCCTTAAGGGTTAACCACAGTTAGGTGGAAAACATACTTCACGATATTATTTATACATATATATATATATATATATATATATATATATATACATATCCTTGCATTTATATAATATTGCTATATGACGGAGGCTCATCTCACCCGACGCTATCTGCATCCATACGGCCGTATATAGTGATGAGATAAATCTACCATTATCATTATGGATCGTCGTGTCACCGTAAATTGCTGTTAGACTTATAACACCTTTCTTCCACCTCATTACTTTTCTCTGTCTTTTGCATCTAATAATATAACTATCTGTATATTTAACGATAGAGTCTCGTCACCTGAAAGTTACCACCTTTTGCTTTCTTCTCGTTCTGCATGTATACGTATATGTATATTTTTTATTTGATGCATTTAATGTATCTACTATGGTGGGTGTGTCTAATCTGTTTATCCATATAATTTCTCACACAAACACACAGAGATAAATACACGCACACACAAATGTAGTTACATATATGTATTCATATATACATAAATACATATATATACAAATATAGTGAAGGCATGTGACTTAGTGGTTAGAACGTCCGGATCACAATCATGAGATAGTGAGTTAGATTCCAGGACATGATTTTTAATTGTCATATGCCTTGTGGAAGACACTTTATTTCACGTTACTCCAGCTCACTCAGCTGTAGAAATGAGTTGCAGCATCACTAGTGCCAAGGTGTATCTGTCTTTCTCTTGGATAACATTAGAGGCGTGGACGAGGGAGACTTGTATGCATGAGCGATTACCAGTCTTCAATGAACAACCTTGCCCGGACATGTACATCACAGGGGAACATTGTAGATGTAATCCCATGGTCATTCATTACCGAAGGGCGTCTTTACCCTATACGCGCGCGCACACACACACATATTAGACTATTAATAATAAAGGGTGTGGAAGCCTGTTCATCCACAAAATTTATTTCATATTTTTATAAAGTATTATATATGAGATATATGTTAGCTTATGGAAATTCACGTCCGGATTTGCAGAGCACAATAACTGAAAATTGAACAATGTGAGACATTTGAATGTGAAATATGTACAAAACATATTTGTATATTCAGAAACCGCATATAAGCATTTCGTTGTTAAAATATTTAAAGATAAATATTAATAACGTGTTTGTGATGGATAATCGAAAATACGTGTATATGTATGCACGTGTAAGTTATCTAGATGTGTGTGTGAGAGAGAGAGAGAGAGAGGGAGAAGGAGAATGATACAGTATGTGTGTGTGCGCGCGCATTAGGGATCAATCAGCAAAGGGAGATAAAAGAAATAGGAAAGGTTTTAAATGATCATAAAATTAGGGATTAAGAGAAAAATACATCATAACTATCAAACGTTACTATACCTTACATATATACGTCTAATAATCCACAAATAACTCTCAGTCTTTCCCAACTTGATGTTGGACGTACCCGATTTTTTTGTAATATAAACAGGGACCCGGGCCGCTATCCCTTACATATTATTGAGTGTTGGTTTTCTATGTGTGCGCAAATTTTGGAAATTATACATCGAGAAATTGAGCCTAGTTTACTTACCCGTGCTGAGAGAAGTTGAGTTTAATGCATTGTGCTTAAATTTGTGAAGCTGTAAATTTCGATTGCGGGACCAAGCGATGCGCTATGTCGTTTATACTCATTTTCCTATTCGAACAGCACCCTCAATTCCGAATTAGGACCAGGCAAGTAATTTTCTTCAACTTTCTCCCTCGGGTATCATTTCGTGGATTTTCCCTTCAATTGAGTAGGAATATGTCTCAAGAATTCTTAGTACCTAATAGTATTTGAGAACACATGCTGCGAAGATACAGATTCATATATCACAAGTGACATTGATAAAGGATGTGAAATTTATGTTGACATTCTTTGATAGCACTTCACATATTTTTCGCAAAATCAAAATATATCAATCCATTTCCTGGTTTACATAACTAAATAACTTTAATTTTCTGCTGACTAATTTAGAGATCGCTTTTCAAATACTCTTATTTAAATTATATATTCTACTTCATGTCTGTTTTGGAATTTGAAGACATGTATTATATATTCCAATTTATTTCCTGCAGTTGCCAATTTAAAATCGAAGATTTTTCTGCTATTAGAATCGGACCAATATGTTTGTTGAATTTTATATCACGAAAAGCTATTTGATATATCTATAAGTAGTGAATTATATTTAATGAAAACTATGAATACTGTGGAATTGAAGAAAGAGAAACATGTGTGTGTGTGTGTTTGTGTTTGTATATAATCGATTAAATCCTTTTTCTTAATAAATGTATATGTGTGTGTTTGCGTGAGTATCTGTATGTGTTTGTGTATGTGCGTACATATTTGTATGTATGCATTGTTGAGAAACATGGTTGTTATGCTCTGTATATTTTTAATGTAATTGTGTACAATGTAATAAATACTAAAGAAAATGTAAGTAGAAACCAATAGTATATGTAGAATAAATACGTAGATATTAGATACACTTTTCTTACAGCATTCCATTACACTGAGGATCATATCTCATTTATTTGGTATTTTATAGGTGTTTTAATATTTGTATAACAGTAAAATGTATGCTACTAACTCTATACTATTTTCATATTCACTATTCCTCATTGAACCTTTCCGTGAATTTCTAAATGTGAAAATAAGCACATCATCCTACTGATATTATATCTTCCAATTCTACAGAAAAGGGAAATCAACATATTCCATGTCCCGAGATTTATCTGGATGCTATAAATATGCTACTGTTGTGAGTTAAATCATGCAGCAAGCAATAGAGAGGATATGGATAGATATCTAGCATAATGCTACACTGGCCAGATATGCGACAGTATCTTTTTTAAATGTGTACTAATTAATATTTATCGTTGAAAGGTAACTGATGAGTGGTCCTCACAGTAAATGTGGTCATATGTGGGCTCTCTCTATTTCTCATCTCCTCAATTGTGTAAGATAAGTGCCAAAAGTTTAGAGCAAAGCAAAATTTAGTACAATGCCATTTTATGAACAACAGAAGTTTAAGTTAAATCCTGCCCTACTGTTGCAATCGGTTAACTAACGCAATTGCACTTTGCTCTTATACTTTGCAGCCGTACATAAGAATATAAAACGTCGTTTCTTCGTGAGCTTTATAGATCAAAGCGAGAGGAATGGTCTCTCAAGTGCTTCTAATTCTGCAAATGGCATTATACTCACCTTATGTAACCTTCACATAATTGACATTACAGCTACTAAATAATTCTTCCTTATGCGTTGCCAAGAAAATATTTACCAGTAAACTAAAGCCATTGAGCCATAGGCACACATTTTTATGAGCTTTAAACTGCGACTAAAAAATTTTAATCGTATGAATTCTCAATATGCGGAATTGATACTCTTACTTCGCTTCTTAATTTCATTCTGTATCTATTTAGAAGAAGATTAATTCTCAAGAATATTCATTTTCTTTACTTACCAGAACATCAATTGTCAGCACTTCTCTCAATGCCGAGCATATTGCCCCACGTTTCTACCTATTTCTAATAATTATTAGATGCAAGAAACTCGCCATTGTTTGAAGTGGTAAAATATGCATGGTGCTGGATTTATTTTCACAACTATAATTAAAACCTATATTTTAATCATTCTATGAGAGTGTTTTAACTCACTATGTTCGGTGAACACATTCTTCTGCTATTGCTAGTTAATTGTATCAGGGGGATACATAAACTAGTTGTATGAAATTCGCACTTGAAAATAATACGTCGTTAATTTTTAATCGAATTAAACTATGAACATTGCTTCCAACATATTCAGGTATGTTTTCCTTTTAAGACCAAGAAAAGCAATTCTCTGTAACGTGTGAATGACATCATTAAAATTGAGAAAGTATGATATGATAAGTATTTTAAGAACAATAACTGTTTCCAAATGTATGAATAAGAGTTCATTAGTTAAACAAGTAGTATGGTTTAAAATTTACAACAACATATGGAATCGAATCATTTCCTTTAGACGAAACAATTATTAAGAATTGGACCCTATATTCCATTTGTGTAAGAGATCGTATAAAGTCGGAATATAAACTTCAAACTATGGCACTACACAATCTTGAAAGTAGAAAGTATCAACATAAGGTAGAATAGTGCAATGTACAATAAAACTTGTACTCTAATCTTGGTTACAGATACCATAAAAATCGTACTTAATACAATTTGTGAGAATGTTTATGCATAAACATGTCACTAATACCTAACGTTCCTAACAGAGAAGTATATTGCGTTAATAAACTTAAGATATAATGAATTTTCGCTTAGAGAGTAGGTTATTTTACTATTTTACAAAATAGTAGAAAAACATGTCCAAACCTTAGACATTTTGTTGCTTTTTGTTGTCTCATAGTATACGTGTGACAGTATGTTACTGCAGTACGTTATCATTGATTGTAGAATCATTCGTTTTCTAAATGTTATTAAAAACATTTTCGTCCATCGGTATCAGATATTGAATTGGTTTAATTAAAGAATAAAACTGGCACAAAAGAATTCTTAACTCGCAAGATGATAAACAGACATATAATCTAAAGTGTCTGGCAAGTCTAGTATCTTCAATAAATAATCTGCAGCAGACTGATAAAATATTATCGATGTCATCTTTAAATAGGGTTAAGAATAAAGAGCATGGAAATCATTCCTTTAATTAAAAGTGTTGACCTTCGTTGATAGAAGAGTGTATACGTGCTAGAGTTAGACATTAATGGATAATATGTACCGTATTGTCATTTATAAGTACAAACAGACACACACACATACACCCACCCACACACAAACACAGGCACACATATGCTTCAGGATTAAATAATATTTCACGTATTGGCACAGATACATCAATAAATAATGGCTAAATGGGGAAAAAATCATTATATTTATAAGTACAGTATAATGATAGCTACATATATCTATCTATTTCTCTCTCTCTCTCTATCTCGCTCTCTCTCTCTCTGTCTATATGCATGTATGTATGTATGAATGTATGTATGCGTGCATATATATATGTGTATGCATAGCTATTTTCATCAGGTCTTTAATGTTCATCACGTCTTTAATGTTTAGAATCACAGAAATACGAAGCTTAATGGTGTCACTGTACCGTAACTCCAATGCTGCTATACATTAACAACACTGCAAATAGAAAAGATTTCTGTTACTAAGAACAGCACAAAATATGAACATTTATATCACCAATCGCGTTAATTGATGACTCCTCTTCAAAATGGATGATTGTTGAATTAACTTGTTTTCGTTTCTTTATGCAGAATTTATTCATACGTAAAATTATGATAAAAATGCAGTCATTATCCAATAGGGTTCACGTAGGATTTTCAAATAAGAAACGGAACAACGAGAATTCTACTTATTTCTTGCCTAGTATGACCAGAAGAGAATTAGTGCATTCAAGCTTTGGTGTTGGAGAAGACTTTTACGGGATTCCATAGACAGCGAGGCTCACCAATGGAGAAGTTCTTAAGCAGATCAGGCCGAAAATGTCGCTAGAAGCTAGGATCACTAAGCATAGATTGTCATATTTCGGTCATATGCGGAGAAAATCCCTGGAGAAGGACATCATGCTCGGAATGATCAGTGGCAAGAGAAGAAGAGGCCGACCAAGAACCCGCAGGCTTGACACCATCAAGAGTGACAAGGGAATGGACATAGCCAATCTGAAAGAAGCGGCCCAGGATAGAACTGACTGGAGGACACTGATCCAACGAGTGACGGAGAGTCGACTTCGACTGAGCAGAAAGATAGATATCACAGCACTCAAGGCTAGGCTTGGACAATTATTTCTTTGTATAAATCGTACCTAGATATATAGTCTGTTGAATACCGTAGGAGCTGCGGTATACCTCTTCACTACAATCATTCAGTTCCACATAATTTTCAAAGGCTAACTCAGTGCATATATGTGACACTACTTATTTCATGTATCTTAAAACACTGCTTGTGAGATCATTTATGTTTAAAATCATCGATTCTACGAAAGAAGAAATTTGCCGTTTTCGCATATTTACTGTTTCAAATAGCGAGTACATAATTACTCATGAAAAGTCTGTTGTTGTTGTTGCTGTTGCTGCTGTTGCTGCTGCTGCTGCTGCTGTTGTTGTTGCTGTTGCTGTTGTTGGTGTTGTTGTTGTTGTTGTTGTTGTTGCTTTTGTAGTTGTTGTTGGAGGTGGGGCTGCTTCGACTGTTAGAGAGTTGGGTGGTTTGTTCATGGCATTATTAGCAACCAGAATGTGATGTTTAGGAGACCCGGAAACATAACTTGAGGGTTTTGTAATTTTATCCCAACACGTATAAATAGAAAATCACCAGCCTATTTGAAAGAACTTGAGTACCCGTTTTCATCTCTTATATGCATCACACGAATTCACATTTTCATAATCGAATCAAGTTACATAATTCATACCCACAAACTATTTAGTAAAAAAAGGCACAAACGTGCCTTATGATTTGCTTTATACACTCTATTTCAAGACTCAACTTCCTTTTATACTGATTCTGAGGATATGCCTTTTAAATTGATAATCAACTCCATTAGCATATTATTTAGTCTCAGTATTTTGGTGACATTAAACTCGTGGCTAAATTGTCTTTGCAAACTGACAATAAGACACGTATAACTCCGTTATATATACCGCAAGTTACATCAAACATCCCATTAACAATCCAATAAATCCCAGGGTTAGTTAAATTTCATAGGATATCTGTAAGTTATTGGGGGCCGTAATGGCTGTTGAATACATCAATCATTAATTAAGAGACGCTGCTGGGTTAGAAAATGTTAAATTGAAGGTACCAACTGCCTTGTTTTGTTAGAAAATTAGCTCATACCACAAATATTTCTACCACAAGAACGGTGAAACGAAAGACAATTCTCTATCTTTTGCTTGTAGAGTCTCTTAGTTAAATAGCAAATATCAATAGGGTTATATTTCAGTAATACAATCTGTTTAGAAACAGGAAATGTTAGACTCATTATGTGTTCGTCCAAACAGATTGAATAGAATAAGAGTGTTACGAGGAACCTATGTTATTAACTCATAAATAAAGCATAACATTTGGAATATATTATACTGTATTAGTTGCCAACTTGGGTTGTGTGTAAAACGCCTTGAAATTTGCTTCACAAATTTTGAAGCCTCAGCAAAATATGCAGTGACTAACGAAACAACTATACAATAAAGTAACCGATATATGTATTTAAAAAATATAGACTTGTCAAGCAGGATGTTTCAGTCAGTAATCTAGGGGTAATATCATACCAACACATACCTACGATTCAACACTAAAAATGTATTAACATTCGCTTGTATATCAGTGAAGCAACGCTGACTGACACTTAAGCCTAGGCATCGCCAGTACACAATATTTCAGTCTCCAAAACGAAAGAAAAAGAAACAGGCATAAGAGTTAGATCCGTGACAGGATTTAACAGCAGGTATATATAATTGATAAACGACTCGCCCACAATTCCTGGGTGCAGTGCAAATGAAGTACAACTATATGTTCTTCTTTTCGCCGTTGGTATAAAAATATATTAGATAAATATGAATTTAATAAACACATATTAACGAAACCATGGTAACAGTTTTAATTTCATACGCACTTTCTCCAGCCTGACGTTAAATAATAAAGCAAATCCACGGTTTGATCTGACTTGTTAATCGTGTACTGTATAGCCAGTTAAACTTTAAACTAATCTGTAGGAAAACACTCTGTATCTGAACAGTTTGAGGTGAGAATATTAACGTTATCAGTGGCTTTAATGTAACTCAAAACTAATCGATAGTCCACTATAATTGCTGCGTGTGAAACAAGTGTTTCATAATCGGGGTCATTATTTCTTAGCGAGGCTAAAAATATTATTATAGATCAGACTATTGTTCATATGTTTAAAGCAAAGAGACCAATACAAAACACCTGCACGCAGCTACACAATATCGTTTATATATATATATATATATATATATATATATATATATATATTATACGACAGTAAAAATGACCAACACTGTGGATTAGTATATCTGGAAGTGATTTTAAATATTTTTACGGTACCAGCCTGTATATTTATCCTTATACATGCTCTGCCTCTCCTTTTCTCTCTCTCTCTCTCTCCTCTCTCTCTCTCTCTATATATATATATATATATATATTATATATATAATATATATATTATATATATATATATATATATTATATTATATATAAATGTATATATATATATATATATAATTAAATATATATATATATATATATATATATATATATATATATATAATATTAATAAATATATATATATAAATATATATATAAATATATAATATATATATATAATATATATATAATATATAAATAAATATATTAATATATAAATATATATATATAAATATAATAAAATAATATATATATATAAATTATATATATATATATTATAAATATATATATATATAATATATAAATTATATATATATATAAATATATAAACAGCCCACATGATGTTGTCGAAAGAGCAGCTGTGCTGAGCAACAATCTTTTTTGTGCATGGCACAAAAGATTGGATAGCAGCTGACCTGGCTTCATCAAACCCAAACCCGCAGGTGGGACTACCCACTATATACCAGACCACCAAAGCAAACAGACACAGGATGGACCCGCCGGGCAACAACGTACACCTCACGTCGATACTCCTACTGAACATCAGAGGACTGCAAACACTCAGTAACAGGACAAAAATCCCGTTCCTGAGAGACTTTGTTGCATGCAATCAAGCCTTATGCATAGCACTTACAGAAACGCACCTGAAACCGGATATAGCAGATGCGGAGTTACACATACCACAGTATGCTGTACTACGGACCGACAGGAAAGAAAGGAGTCATGGAGGTGTTGCTATCTACATCCGTGAGGACCTCACACCCCAAGTCCTCTTGTCATACTCAAACTCGGTGTGTGACACACTAATTGTACATATTAGGCAACTTGATGTAGTTGTGTGTGCTACATATCGCCCTCCAGATGCCCCAAGCCATGTGGGCAAGTTTGAAGACTGCCTTATAAAAATAGAAGAAATTCTAACCACATTAGAACAACACACAGGTGTGCTTCTTATGGGAGACTTCAATCTGCCCAATGTCAGATGGCCCGAGGGCCTTTCTCTCCCAGGAATGACAAGATGTGAACGAGGACAGGCGAGGTCCCTCCTGAACCTCATCAACACCCTGTACATGGAGCAGGTAATACTCCAACCAACCAGGGCAGGTAACACACTGGATCTCTGCATCACAAATGACATGGATCTCATCCATAATGTGAAAGTGACACCGACACTACTCTCGGATCACAACATGATAGAGCTGACCATGTCGGGCAAAAGAGAGCACGACATGCGGCCTACAAGAAACCCTCAAAATCTTTCCAGCTTGAACTACCATAAGGCAAACTGGAAACAAATTGAGAAAGAGATCCTCAAACAAAACTGGCCTAAATGTCTCTCCTCGCCAGACATCGCGTGAAACTTCAACAATTCATGTCTGTAATGCAAGCCATATGCTACAAATGTGTCCCAGAGAGAAAGGCCACTGTACACAAGAACAAAATCCCCAGAGAGAGGAAAATTTTAATGAGACGGCGTACGAAATTTTCAAATCGCCTAAACAACAGATTGAAAAGCAGTGAAAAGTCCCGCCTAAAAATAAAACTGTTGAATTCGAAAAATGTCTGCAACTCTCCCATGAAAAAGAAAGAGCAGACAAAGAAGCCTGGGCTATAGAAAACATAAAATCTAACCCCAGAGCTTTCTACAGGTTATGCCAAAGAAACAGCTACAGTGCACTGTAAATAGGGCCACTCCTCGAAAGGATGGCACACTTACAGGAAAACCAATGAGGTAAGTGAAATACTGAATGAGCAATTCAAGAGTGTTTTTCACTCCACCCCTTGGGCATCTCCAAATCACCAAATCCAACTGACTTTTTTACCACAGCAGATATAAAATCAGATACGGAAACGATAGATTACATCGATATAAGGAAGACGATGTAACCAAGGCTATAGATGAAATGAAACAGACTCAGCTACTGGCCCCGATGGATTCCCGGCAATCCTCCTAAAAGCATGTAAGAGAGTCCTAGCAGACCACTGCAGTTCCTCTTTCAAAGCTTCCTTGCAGCTGGCAAACTTCCAGGAAAACTGAAGGAAGGTAAAATATGCCCCATTCAAAAGGAGGCAGCAGAGCGGAAGCCAAGAACTATAGACCTATCTCTCTGACCTCACACATCAGCAAGGTCATGGAACGAATAGTCAGAAGGAAAGCTGATCACCTTCCTTGAAGAGAATGACTTGCTGCCCGACACCAAACATGTTTCCGACCAGGGAGAAGCTGTTTAACTCATCTCCTACAACACTATGACTGGGTGCTGAAACGGCTGCTCAACCACTCAAATGTGGAAGTGATATATCTCGACTTTGCAAAGGCCTTTGATAAAGTCGATCATGGAATGATATTCACAAACTGCGTGATCTCAACATAGTTGGAAAACTGGGAGAAGGGCTTCATGACTTTCTGAAGGATAGAAGTCAGGTGGTAGTAGCCAATGGACCACCTCCATTAACACACAAATAGTGAGCGGTTTCCGCAGGGCACTGTTCTGGGACCACTACTGTTCATAATGGCCTCTCAGACATCCCTCAGCCACGATCACAAGTTATGCAGATGATACAAAAGTTTCACAGGCAATACAGAACCCTGAGGACACTAAACACCTGCAAGTGAGCTGGACGAAATATACAAGTGGGCTGAAAAGAATAGCATGCAGTTCAATGCTGGAAGTTTCAAGCTTTATACTATCAGCATGCAAAACTGAATGCAATACCTAATGAATACACACTGGACCCGGAGATTGCAATCCCAGAGGCACAATCAGTGCGTGACCTGGGTATTCACATGAGTGATGACGCGACCTTTCATGTACATGTTGCTAAACTGACAATGAAATGTAGACGGCTGGCTGGATGGATTCTTAGAACCTTTAGAACAAGAGAACAAGAACCATGATGGTCCTCTGGAAGACACTTGTCCTAAGCCACTTTGACTATTGCTCTCACTATGGTCACCATCCAGTGTCAAGTTGATCACAGAACTTGAGGCGATCCAACGAAGCTACGCAAAGAAGATAGCCTCTATGCAGAATGTAAGCTACTGGGAAAGACTCAGAGATTAAAATTATATTCCTGGAGCGTAGGCGGGA
>NC_042997.1:6339254-6369254 GCF_006345805.1 Octopus sinensis | reverse complement strand
AGTGGGTCAGGGGCATTACATATTGAACGCCCCTCGTATATATATATGTATGTGTGTATGTATCTTTGTATCATGTTATCACAGGATGTATCACGAGCAGATGTGATCTGAAAACATGCCACTTCTAACCAGCTGATATTTAAAGGCAATTCTTTTGGTACAAACTGGTAATACACCTCCATATTTGTTTCCAACTTTAGCAATAATAATTGAAGCATTCATGCAGTGCATGTTTAGAGCCGCAGTTGTAGTAAAGTTTTAAATATATATGCACACACATAAACACGTAAAAAATCACAGAACTCACACGCACACAAATATCTACGTATGTATATCATATGTGCATGTGCATCCATATATAGGCGTGAATGTATACATGTAGGTGAATACATCTATATATGAGCGTGACTCCCTGTATGTACTTGTGTACAACTAAGTAGTTAGGAATAGGTCTATGAGAATATATATATGCGTATGGAAATATACTGCATTGTTCAATAAATAAAACTGTGTGTGAAAGACAGTTCTCTATCGGCATGATGAAAACGAGAACAGCTTGATTATTTCCAACTAATTATTTCTGCCTTTTCAAGATTTCCTACAGCAGCTCCTCCTACAGAATAGAGAAAACTATGCAGATCATTTATACGTGAAATATGCCAGGGGAGACAATTGTTCTTTACAACAATAACTCTATAGTTTAAAAATAGTATCTCTTAACGTAGTGCACCAAAAAAGAAAATTTAATTGTGAAATTATTCGCACTTTTTCGGCACAAATTCTTGGTATATATATATATATATATATATATATATATATATATATATATATATATATATATATATTATATATATATGTATGTATGTATATATATATATGTATGTATGTATATATATGTATGAATGTATGCATGCATGCATGCATAGAATGAATCTATTTTATGGCAACTGTTAACATGTCTACTGATAAATACTGAGTCAAATAAGTGCGTGTAATGAAAATTGAAAAAAAATAAAATAAAAACAATTATGGTACTATCCTGATTTCTTTCTGACACTTAGTTTCCTGAATCTTTCCTTTTCCCTGTCCATCTCTACCCCTGCGCTTTAGCAATGTGATATATTTGCACCTTGATTGTGACCGTTTGTTTATGATGCATACGCAAGTGAATTCATTTTCACTATGTATCTTTGTGTATATATATATATATATATATATATATATATATATATATATATGTCTGTGTGTGTTTGTATGTGTTTGTATGTATACACACTCACGTACACACAGCGCACATACACACACATATATGTATATATATTTCTGTATTTCTGAATGTGTGTTTGTACTACCGAGTGTATATCAAAATAAACATATGCAATCATAGAAAGAAATATGCATCATACACAATATTTTACACACATATGGATTTATATTCATTTAGAACATAAATGGGGTCAAAAAGTTCGGTGGCGATATGTCTTCTCTAGGTCCATAAGCTTTCGTGCTTTTAAGTCTCATAGAAACTATTTCAGTTATTGGAATTTAAGATGAATACTCAACGGTGTCACAGATTACACCGTATCCGTATATCAATATGGTGTCTTATCACTAATAAGAATAGAATATAACAGCAATCAAGTTAGTGCCTCGATACATCAAACTGCTAAATAGGTGTTCTTTAATGAAGGCATATAACATGTTGAAATAATTCTATTTTGCTCCCATTTTCATACGACTAAATAATGTGTAATATCACGTAAGGGAAAATGATGCATTGTAATTGAAAGATACCGCAGTAAACTATAAAGAGAAGCTATTCTACTTCGTTTTGTATCTGGTATACAAGATATTTTATGTGAATTGCTGTATTGAAATATATTTTGTTGTCGAGGAAGAGTTATCATGCCAATACCATTAACACAAATACTAATTCAATTCCACTCATTTTAAAAATATCCTGATATATTTATTTTTTCCTGTAAAGACTGTTTTGCAGTTTCTTGTAACATATTCAATGACTATTAATTTCGTCCGTTATAGAAGCCGCTTTTTTTTCTAGATTGAGATCTTGTGAGTGCGTGACAGTGTCCGCTTTTGCTTTTGTATGTACGTATGTATGCCATTATTCAGTTTTATTTCAAGATTTCTAGACAATATTGAAAGTACTGATATCTAACCTGGATCCAAGTTCACTACATTTCATTTTCAACAACAAGGTATTTTTGTACCTATAAATATATGTATACGTCCAAATTATGTTTTGTTTCATGCATATACTTACATATCTAGACATGCTCACATATAACACTTAAATGATAAACATCTTGAAGGTTTTACAGATTTTTAGTTACTGTGATGGTCTGGAACTGTAGTCTTTGAATCAGATTTCCCCTTCCTGTGAGTATGGTTTTCTCAAACAAAAACAATCAGATATTTAATGAATGAGTGAAATTAAACCAGTGTATGTGTTAATTATATTGACTCAATGACTATCTCCAGACAAATCATATAATAATTTTTTTTTACATGTATTGGTAGAGTGTTAAGATTTTTCTTCATCCTACGTTTTAGTACAAATTCATATATACATATGCGTGTACATGAGTGCGTGTGTGTGTTTGTGTGTGTGCGTATGTGTGTTTATGTATGTATATATATATATATATATATATATATATATATATATATACATATACACACAAACACACACAAATATATATATCATATATACGTACATGTATATGTTTCTTTATTAACATATATATATATATATATATATATGTATGTATGTACACACACACAGACACACACATATATATATATATGTATATATACATAAATACATATATATTAATGTGTGTGTGTGTGAGTGTGTGCGTAAGTATGTATTATATATTCTAATGCATTACTGTAAACTATAAGTCGCCGCTACAACATCAACTACTATTGGACATAAAGAAATATGCAGCGTCAGAGAAAGTGGGTGGCATTGTGTTACATATTCATAAATTGTATAATAACTCCTTTCCTTAACAAGATTATTAGTATTGGCAACATCCTTTGGCTATCCCAAAGATAATATCGACAAGAAGTATGCGTCATATGGCAAAAACTCTTAAATATCTCTATTTCACACTTTCTTCGTTCTTCTCTCTTGTTATATCCGTCTGTCTATCCCTCTCTTCCCCTCCCTTTCACTCTTTTTCCTTCCAAAATCACCCCCTCCAGAGATATATCGCAAACGATGTAAACACATTAGACTACATCCTATTTCAACGTTGACCCACCATTAAGAAACGATTAATCACCGACATAGAGCCTTTTATACATTTTTACCGACGGCTATAAATCAACACGTTTGTCGAATCCTTGAAAATGTACACACATTGATGAATTATCAGGATTGAGTTCGTAAACTTAACTCTACAACATTCCAAAACTATTTCGTCTTTTATCTATGAACGTCACTCACGAAATATGTCGTAAAGTCCGTGATTTTACTACTGGTACTAGTAAAGTCATCAAGCATGTTTAGTGAATCAACTATCTCTCGTTAATATAAAATCCAGGTCTTCGTGACAGATTACACGTTTGTATTGTATATTGATGTACAAATTTCGAATCCTCATATCAACTCTGATATTTCCTTACATATTCATAAAACCACTCCTTCCCTACATCCCCGAACGCCTCCTTTTTTTAAGCTAACCTTACCTTTTAATTCTCCTTGATATATGGCAACCAATTTACTTTAATATACAAGTTCGGCAACTGACAAGAAAACTGCGATGAAGCCATTAACAGAAATATCGCAAGAAATTAAATAATTGCATCAGTTTAAAACTGTTCATATCTAACTTTTGCAATAAAAACAAAACAAAAAAATATATTTATAGTAACGTAATTATTAATTTCCACAGGAAGAGTTTACTAGTGAAGAAATTGATGGCTAAAAATTAGATTTTCAACTATAAGACTACAGACACTTACCTATCTGGTGGAGAGAAAATTCCTAACGCAGAGTTGAATGCCAGGATTTTGATGTTTACCCAAAAAATACTGGAATGCTAAAATTTAAGCCCGAAAATTAAACATACAATTTGTAATTGCACAATTACTGCAAGTTGACGTCAAAGACGTTTGACTCGATATGATTATCCCTTATACAAAATCCATTCTGTCTTTCTGTGTGTGTGTGTATCTTCTTGGATCTCGGGCATCCTCCATCCGATTACGCTCAAATTTGATATGTAGATACCAACAGTATCAGGGCGTTATAAAAATTGATTCCAGGTGAGAATGCGATCGATAAAGCCGTTTTTGTCCTGCGTTTCTTCCATCAATCTGTACATAACTGCACCTTCCATTTTTTGTTGTTTTTGTACTGCTTAAAGGCACTTTTATTTCCTACTAAGTTTACTGTTTAAACCATTTTTGTTTTCTCCCAGTCAACAGCCTTATCATTACTGGTACTTTAAACTCTTCGGTTGCATATTTGTGTGAATAAAATCGTATTTCGTTGGAATAGGAAAAAGTCTATCTGTATTTCTTCTTTTGCTGGTTTCTCAAATTTAGGTCATATCAGTGTTTCTCAAAGGTGGAGCCTATGGGACGTTCGGATAAGTTGTTTTGAGACAATTTAGTTTAAATATCTGACAACTCAGCACCGTCCATTGGACGGGGGCGTTTTGCTCGTATATAATATCAGTGTACCAACACCAACCATCTGCAGTCCATTAAGAATATACTAATTTTGCTCAGCAATGATTATGGCTTTAGAAACTAAAATTCCAGGTTCGAATGTCGGCGAAAACTCATTGCTACACATATACCACTACGATGTTGTAGCACGTAAACATGATTTTCAGGTAGAACGAAGTATTTTAACTATTTCGAGTTATAAGACATATCCTAATCGGTCATTACAAACACCAATACTACTTGTGAAAAATTATATCTACATTCGAATAAGAGATTACTTCAAGTACAGCCAAAGAAAAAACAGAAACGAATGGCCTGAAAACCAATACAAACACGGTTTCCCTTCTCTCTCTTTCTCTCTCTCTCTCTCTCTCTAGTAAATGTTCTGTACTGCTTCATTTGACTGATATCATGATATCTCGATTCGGTTACCACGACTATCCAACTTTCCTGGTGAAGACGTCGGGTGCACTAAAACTTTTTAAGATGCTACATCTACACACACTATATTCCTAGATTCCTCCTAGAAAACAAGGCACTCTTTTAATGTGTATATATGTGTGTATATATATGTATATATATATATAGATAGATTCTTCTTCAGTTCACACTCTTCGTGGAAAGGTGATTTCACATATATCTTTAGCATATTCGGAATCCAATTTAGTGATCACTTATATATATATATATATATATATATATATATACTCTTTTACTCTTTTACTCTTTTACTTGTTTCAGTCATTTGACTGCGGCCATGCTGGAACACCGACTTTGGTCAAGCAACGAGACCCCGGAACTTATTCTTTTGTAAGCCAAGTACTTATTCTATCGGTCTCTTTTGCCGAACCGCTAGGTAACGGGGCCATAAACACACCAGCATTGGTTGTCAAGCAATGCTAGGGGGACAAACAGACACACAAATACACACACGCATATATATATATATATATATATATATATATATGTGTATACATATATACGACGGGCTTCTTTCAGTTTCCGTCTACCAAATTCACTCACAAGGCTTTGGTCGGCCCGAGGCTATAGTATAAGCCTAGAAATTATTATATTGGGCCTTTTGCCGAAATGCTATGTTTCGGGGACACCAACATCAGTTGTCAATTGAATGTGAGGGACAAGCACAGACACACAATAATTGTTTCATATATATATATTTGTTTTATTATTTTACTTATTTCCGTCACATGACTGCGGCCATTCTGGATAACTACCTAAAATGTTCTAGAGGAAGATATCAACTTGTAAGCCTAGTACATATTCTCTCGGCTACTGTTGTACGACCGAAAATTTACCGGGACGTAAACACACAAATACTGGTTGTCAAACAATAGTATAGACGCAGGAGAGGCTGTGTGGTAAGTAGCTTGCTTACCAACCACATGATTCCGGGTTCAGTTCCACTGCGTGGCACCTTCGGCAAGTGTCTTCTACTATAGCCTGAGGCCGACCATAGCCTTGTGAGTGGATTTGCTAGACGGAAACTGAAAGAAGCCCGTCGTATATGTGTATACATATATATATATATGTGTGTGCGTGTATGTTTGTGTGTCTGTGTTTGTCCCCCTAGCGTTGCTTGACAACCGATGCTGGTGTGGTTATGTCCCCGTCACTTTGCGGTTCGCAATAAGAGACCGATAGAATAAGTACTTGGTTTACAAAGAATAAGTCCCGTGGTCGATTTGCTCGACCAAAGGCGGTGTTCCAGCATGGCCGCAGTCAAATAACTGAAACAAGTAAAAGAGTAGAAGAGATATATTAATATATATGACGGGCTTCATTCTGTTTCCGTCTACCAAATCCACTCACAAATTTTTTAATCGGCTTTAGGCTATGGTAGAAAATATTTGCCCAAAGTGCTGCACAATGGAACTGAATCCGGAAGTATGACTAGGATGCAAGCTTCTTACCACACAAACTTGTACTTGTGTGTATGGGTGCTTTGGTATGAGGGTACGTGTATTATGTGATTCTCTATGCATGTATGTGTATATAACTTGTAACGTATCTGTACGTTTATTTATGTGTTGAGAGTTTTTTATTGAGCTTCTTAGAGAGCATATATTATGAATTTATTTATGCAAATACTTTAGGGCAATGCAGTAGACTTATAAGAACACGGGTAGGAGTGATACAATCAATAATGTGAGCAGGAAATGTGAAATTAATTTAAATTTCCCTGCTATGTAGAAGTTGTAAGCACAAATCTAGCGATAAAATTAGCGTATCTGAAAGAGAAATCTAATAACAAGAATTAAAAATTAATTTCACCTAATTTATTTACATGCTTAGAGGTAGTCTGGTCTTTATAGCCGATAGATGAACCATCGACATGTTTAGGATTTAATCATCATCATCAACAGATTTTACACAAATTAAAGCGAACTTTGATAATTCGATAAAACGTAATAAGTATTAAATATTTACGTCGGGTATTTGGCTATTGTTAATTTACATAGTTGATGAAACAAATGTCTTATGGAAAATAAATCAAATGAGACAATACCAGAATTTTTAAAAAGAAGCTAAGAATGACCTAATATATGACTCACGGCATGACTCTCAAATAATTATAATTTCTTTCTTATTAAGAGACAACTTCCAAATATTTACTAGCGATCGTAAAGAAAAGGGTGATATTCTCAAGTAATTACGAAACAATTTTATACAATATATATTTGCAAGGAAAGACTCATCGATAGGAAGCTTTACATGCAATAACAATAAATATTTTTTTTTTATAAAGACCAGCAGAACTAATTCCCAGAATAAGTGGAATAATTTATTCTTTAAAATAAATTGTTTGAGGTGAACTATTGATCAAAGACAACGAAATTAAAACATATGTGTGTGTGTGTGTATGTATGTGTGTGTGTGTGTATGTGTGTGTTTGTGCAATTATTTGAGGCTATATAAAAAAAAATGATGATTTCAGCAGATAGTACATTCCTACTTAGAAAAGAATGAAGTAGTTATTGCTTATAAACTAAAAGGATCCTGTATTTTTTTTATTTTTGTGAGATAAGATTTGGAAAAATATATAACTGATCATAAATGAAAAAATAGAATTTAAACCAAAAATATTTTACTTTTTAAGAGACGAACGCTAAAGTTATAATCGATATATTAAATGCATTTGCGAAAAACGAATGAAATACAATATTACTCAAAGTGAAGGTTTTAAAACCATACAGGGAGACGCAATTCAATATTTAGACTGAAGCTTTCTAACTAAATATTATATTCTGAAATATGCCGTGTGCCAAATTCTATTAAGTTTGAATTCGTTTGTGACTATCCAATGTATTATATGCAAATCTGAACTCCTTTAAACTACAGCTATATTTCCTATCTCGTAAAGTTGTTGCAATCAATGTGTGTTTCCAAAAGCTACCTCAGAATTCTTTTTACCCTTTAGATTTCGTAGGTCCTTAATTACAATTTCTGAGGAAAGCAAATGCTGGGTTTTTATCTAAAAGCCGCCTGCAAAAAGTCAAGCATATGTTATTCATGGATGACCTGAAAATTTATGGTAAGGATTAAGCTCAAGTCAGTTCCTTTGTTGATATGGTGTGTACCTTTAATGCGGATATTAGAATGGACGTCGGACAGAGAAATTGTGGTGTGTTAGTCTTCAACAGAAGCAAATCAAATGTATGGACGAACTGTCAATACCAATGAAGCAGATAGAAGATACGGGCTATAAAAACTTCGGGATTTTGGAAATGGATAAATAGATGGAGAAAGAAATGAGAGAAACATTTAAGGTGGAGTACTTTCGCAGACTGAAAGTGATTCTTAAGTCGAAATTAAATGGATGGAAAAAGTCGAAGCTATCAACACCTGAGCGATTTCACTCCTTAGATATGGAGTATGTGTAATCGCATGGACAGTAGACGAACTAAACGGCTTAGAGAAAAACAAGGAATCTGTTAACTAGACATGGGACACTCCATGCAAAGGATGGTACAGACAGACTGTATGTACCAAGAAAAAGAGGTGGAAGAGGACTTATTGGATGCGAACAAAGCATTAGAGCAGAAGAGAACATGGTATGTAAAAAATGCCACAGGAACGCTATTATTATACTTAGTATGGCCAGGCCTGTGTAGGATGGACGATTGCAAAGAAAGAGCACTCTACAAGAAATTGTAAACGAATGAAACTGAAAATAGGTGGATATAGAAAAGAATGCATGGACAATTTCATAGGGATGATTTAGATAAGACAGAGAAAAAACATATGGTTGTGGATGACTAACTTTAAATCCGGAAACGTTGGCTATAATCTGTGCTGCCCTAGAGCAAGCACTAAGAACAAACTACATAAAATGCAGAATAGATAACACAGCAGAAAATGATAAGTTCAGAATCTGTAGACAAACGGTGAAATCTTATGGCAGATTTCAGCGTTGAGATTCTAGAGATATCACACGTTAACTTGCGGATTTAAGCAGTTGTTATCGATGAAAAGGGTAGCAGTAGTACCAATAATTGCCGGAGCCTTGGGAACAGTGAGCAAAAATCTCGAGAATTACGTGGAACGAATGGAGGCTGCAATAAGGAGGGAGGACTTGCATAAAACATCACTCCTTGGAACCGCTCGAATTCTCTGGCAGGTGCCCGAAAAATAAGAGGTTTTCCCTTAGTTCACTGGTGGTGGACAGTTGCCACTGTAGTACATCTCCAGCGTTAGAAAATGTGCAAAGGCAGTAAAACCAATAATAATAATAATAATCATGAGCAGTAGTGGGGGAGCATCATAGTCTTGTGTTGAGAAGGATTCTTTGGGGTTTCAATAATTCAGCTCTGGAAACATGAGTGTTTCGTTCAACATACTTAAACAACCCTTATTCAGGGACCTTTTGTGCGGGATGGGCTACTCGACCAGAACAAAATTTTAACTGAGCCCCTCCTTCAAGGCCATGTGCTGTTTATCTTGATATGAGATCACCATGTCGCGCGCATATGGTTATGATGCATGTGCTTGGTGTACCTTTATCAGACGGGTAGTCATGATGGGTATACTGGGCTTCGTATATTTTACGCCAGTGTCACTTTGATGACATGCGCTGTTCTTTCACTCAATAATAATAATAATAATAATGAAGATGATGATAATAATAATAATGAAGATGATGATAATAATAATAATGATGATGATGAGAATAATAATAATAATGATGAGAATAATAATGAGAATAATAATGATGATGATGATGAGAATAATAATGATAATAATGATGATGATGAGAATATTAATGAAAATAATGATGATGATGATGAGAATAATAATGATACTAATGTTAATAATGATGATGATGATGAGAATAATAATGATAACAATAATAATAATGATGATGATGAGAATAATAATGATAACAATAATAATAATGATGACGATGATGACAACAACAACAGCAACTATAATAATACCAAATCGGCATATATGCTAACTGGTATGAACATCATTCTGATCCAGTCGTTGAAAGTAAAAATTTACACAGCCTGTGGGATTTTCCAGTCAATATTGAAAGAGCGATCGAGGCAAATCATTCAGACATAATTATCCCAAGCAAAGAAACTGTTTGCAAACTAATGTATGTTTCCTTATTTATATTACAATTGACGGATATTTGTCCTCATCTTCTTTGTTGTTAACATAACGTTTCCGACGATATACCCTCCTGACGTCATCAGGTGTCTTGGGGAAATTTCGAACTTGGTTTCGAAATTTCCCCAAGACACATGATAATGAGTTCTTTTAAATATAGAACTGTATTAATATATGTAAGTGTCTCTATTGATAAAAAATACATCTCCAAAGGAATTTGACAAAGTTAGTACATATAGGGATCAGTAAAGTGAAAAACAAGAGATGTGAAACATTAAAGCAAAATGTCATCTTGTTATTGTAGGTGCCATAAGTATGATAAAAAAGGGATGTCAGAGACATGTAGACAATATTCCCAGAGAACAATATCTCAAGGAAATCCAAAATCTTCTCTCACCTATTCTAACCCCATCCTTAGAAAAAAACTATATATTTAAATGTTTGTGTTGTATTATATTGAATTATTTCTCTACCACCGTAACTACTTCTTTTGGCCAGGCTTTCACTTATATTTCAATATCTCAACCAATCTTTACTTGCCCTCCGGTAATACTTTTAATATCTTCATTATAAATTCACTGAAGGGAATCATTCCCAGCATAGAGATCAGTAGCATACCCCTTGGAAGTTTCTCTCTTGATTTTTACGTCTCCTAATACCAAATTCTCTGCAGTTAATTCAGTTCTCCAGTGGACGAAACCATTGCTCATATCACAAAACGAATGCCCTGGATATGCCAAAACCACTACAAGGTGTGGCGACAGGATGAGGTAGCAAAAGTGCTACATGAAAACAGTGCGAAAACTGGGAGGTTACAGAGAAGCAATACGTTGTATGAGCACAAATCGCAGAGAGTGGCTGTGTCAGAGACTTGCAAAATCCTCCCTGGCTTCCACATACAAACCGATCAGGCACCATAGAATAACAGACCGGGTGAAATGATGGTCGACAAGATTCTCCGCGTGTACTATATTGTCCTGTGCCCCTTTAACCCACAAATAGCCAAGAAGGGAGGCGAGAAAATAGTAAACCCCTCTTAATTACAAAATAACCTCGGCTATGGAAACTGAAGAAGGTGAAGATAATTCCAAATAGTGTTGGTTCGTTGGGAACAGTATCAAAAGGCATCAAGAGGAATATAATTGAAATCCGAATAGAGTGCTTAGTAGAACTTTAACAAGAGTTTTGCCTTCTTGGGACGGCCAGAATAATCAGGAAAGTATTAGTTGACAAGAACAAATAGCGTGGTACCGTGGGTTCCAGGCAGCAATGCCACTACACACGCATGACTCCAAGAGTTCCAACAAAACCTGTGATAAATATGAATAATAATTATTATGATTATTATTATTGTCGTTATTGTTTTTCCGTAGGTTCTCTCACTCTCTCATTTCTTCTCTCTCTCTCTCTCTCTCTCTCTCTCTCTCTTTCCTTTCCCCTGTTTTGTTGTTTTGCAGCCGGATCATTTATATTTAATTTCATTATTCTCAAAGCTTGCTTCCAAAGGATTTTATATGCAGACATTTTCCTGTATGCGATTGCATATATGGCGTAGTATTATTCATTTACTTTATAAAGTTAACTTTTCAAGAGCGAAGTATTAACATTCCAGCAACCTGATATATTTCAGTGCAACGTGCACATAATACTTAAAAGTGCAACCTCCCTCTTCCAACGTATTTAGGTATTGACTTCACACAATAAACTTTAGATTGATTTCAATAGTATTAAAGAATAATTCTTTCTTATATTATACCATAATGAAACCATTGTGTTAACACAGTACGCAATTGACTCAGAAATCGGTAATATATTTTCGAAATATTGTAGAGCGTTTTACAAAGGTTTCCTGCTTCCAAGCCAGTTATTTTTAAATAGAAATCACGTTCGAAGTTATTCGGTGTATTTAGATCGGAATTAAGAATAGTGACATGAAAATATAAACAACATTTTGGCAGACGACGAAATTCTTCGTTCAACATTTTTGAATGGAAAAGAACAGCAGATATCCTTCGGCGTTTCTTATGATATTCATCAATTTCAATGATATAACTGTTCCAATGTAATTCGTCGTGGAACTAAATATGAAAATTTTAGTTATCCTTAGAAATGAAATTGCGCGGTTGACTAGAAATATGAGCAATCGTTTGTATTCTCCAGTAACT
This sequence comes from Octopus sinensis, assembly GCF_006345805.1. Lineage (NCBI taxonomy): Eukaryota > Metazoa > Mollusca > Cephalopoda > Octopoda > Octopodidae > Octopus > Octopus sinensis. The sequence goes on along the minus strand of NC_042997.1, from coordinate 6,356,751 downwards.
CTACAAACACCTCATACTTGTAAACATATGAGAATAATTCGTTTCAGATGTCGTTCGTATTTCTGTTGTCTATTCCAGTTTCTGTTTCTTCAATTTACTGCACCTGGTATAGTGAATAATTTCAAGTTCGCTATATACTTGTGGATACCCATATCAAAGTCATCCATTAAATGATGGAATGTCTACTTAAGATATTTTCATGGCTCAAATAATGATTTAGTCCGTTGTTTAAAAAGTGGTGCTGTTTTTGGCAGCCTACGTTTTAAACTGATATTTCAATGGTTAATTTGTAGAGATGGTAGGGAATACATCACTTTGTCAATGATGAGTAAAATATGTGAAGTATCAGGAACAAGTGTATAATTTTATCCCCATGGGACAAGAAGTGTAGTAAGCATAAGACTTTTGGATGTAGTACATATCTTAGAGAAATTTCCAGCTGTTTCTCTCAAATTAATGTTATTAACCGAACTTTCACTTCACAATTTGGAGATGGCAGATTTTCTATTGCAGTGTTATATTTCATTTGCATGAGCTTTCAAATTATATATATTTCGTTATTGATAACGAATTTTGAGCGAATGTAACTGACTAATCTTTAATATTTCTGATATCAATTTGCTGCTTGAATATCAGCACTCACAATTTGATATTTCTTTTACATTTGCACAACCAGATATTGCATGACTTAGATGGTTTGTACCAGGTGTATTCATTATATTTTAAGTGCTTAAAGAATATGTATTGCATGTTATAAATAACACATTACGTATAATGTCCGTTTTATCGTTGCATTTAAGTACATATTCTTTTTGGTAAATGCAACAAGGCTGAACATTTTAAATTTCTATCATTATAAACAGAGAATATTGTTCTTTTACTGGCATTTTTTATCGATAAACAGCATACATGTAAATAGTATTTTATCCATAGAAAGCGTGGATATATTTTCCTGCACCGAGCAAAAACGTGGAGGTGGATCTTTAACATATTTGAGTGGGGTGATATTTTAGTTTCAGGATTTCTGTCGAAAAGTGGTCTAACGTGTTTTATTTTTAATCATATATAGCCTACACTATGTCACTCTCCACTTAACTAAGTTAAGGAAAAGGTGGACAAATTATGGAGTAACTCAGAAAAGGGAATGCGTGCAGTTAGCCAGCTTATAAACTAAGCAATGGAATGTGGTAACAAACGAATAAACATGCATATTATTGTCGCGCAATTGTTGATAATCACTCATTTGAAGCTCTCGATATGAAAATATAGCATCTATTGTTCGTAATTAACTTTAAAATTACTTTATTTTATGTTCAAACATTATCATTAAATCCGCAGATTGACAACGGAAAAATATTAAGGGCCATACTTCTGCGTTTGTTCCATCATAACATGATATTTCATGAAATTAGTTAATCATAAACAAATGTGTTTATAATATAAGAAAAAAATATTTTCTTACATTTAAGAATACAACATAATTTAGATCATTTTTCCTTCAAAAACTATTCACATTTAAATCGCTTCATGATTTCATTTTCGAAATGTTTTTGAATGTTGAACAAAGAATAATTTTCGGGTACTGATTTCTTTTCATTTGAATATAGGCAGCAGGACTACAATACATGTCGCGCCCCTAATGTGGCGTATTTTAGTTTCATAGATATATTACAATCATGGAAATTTTAGAAACGAATATCACTATTACTGTATTGTTAAATATATTCACAAACAATATTTGGTTATTTGAAGGTTTTTGCTCTGTGACTCGATTATATAAATCGATCGATGATACATAGTGCAAAATACATATTTTGGCGTAATGCAGTACCTGACCGTGGACCTTGATATTCTGAATAAAAAGATCTAGTAATTAAAATTCTGAAAGAGCTATTTTAGATAAAGAGAAGGTACATATTGTCAAGATATTGGCTGTTATTTATATAATGGATAGTGAATACTTATGTGAATATGTTTAAATGTGCTTCATTAATTATATATGAGATTGAGAAAACAGAAAAACGATAAAAGCCTATTCCGTTAGACATCAAGACAGTTAAATTACATTTAGCATTATATTACACATACTTGCATCCAGAAATTCAATGTATTTATTTCAAATCTATATTTAAAGATATACTCCGATAATCTGCTGTTCATCTACTAAATTCTTCCAACTATATTTAATATCACTTCCATCATATTATGTCATTATTATGTTGCATGATGCATCGGGAAGCAGAATATATTATATCATATAGCGTGCAAATTCAAATGATATATGGAAATGTATAACAATCTAAATAAATGTTTGATGTGGGAGCTCGCTAAAAATAAACAACGTTCACAATATATTATTATTGTACATTATTGTACACAAAAAGGAATATATTGTGAATTACTTCAACATACACACAAACAAATACGCAAACGCACACACACACCACACACACATATGAATTTCCATTAACGGCTGAATAAATATATAATTTAAATAATATATTGCGTAAAGTAACTCGAGTAAATTGACACTTTATTTCATTTATGTCATTAACGAATATATAATTTTAGTGTTTGTATCTCATGTCAAGATGAATAACGTTTGATTTATGTATTTGTTTTTTTTACATTTCTAAGGTCACTCTGATATGAGATTTCTTCGTTATTATTACCTCCAAAGGAGGAAAATTTAATCGGGATATGCATATTCCCTGTCCTGAAAAATCATGCTGCTGCTTGGTTAAGCTGAGAAAACACAGCAGCTCATCAGAATCTTGTCATAACAATGGTGACACTTAGAAATATTTCCTGTACCTGTAAAGTAAGAGATAAGTTAAAAAGTAATGTTACTAATGGAATAAAAAATAATAACAACTTCATGTCCAGCGTCAATTTCTGTAAATATGCGTTCAAAGCAATCTGATGCTAGGCAGAGATATGGTATGGACAAAAAACTATGACAGTTTTTAAATACCGAAATTGACTTGTGCACTCCGTTTGAGATTTAGGTATAATATCCACAGTGAAAATTTATTTTACTGAAATATTTCTAAGGGAGCGTACAAGTAAATATGGCGAAATACAAAATCCGGTCAACATTTTCATATATATGGAATTGTATGAAATATCCATAATGATATTCATATGACGGGACATTATCTTAGGGGGAAATAAGTTGGTTAGATGGTCATCTTAAACAAATGGTTATTGCAATAAATAGTTTTCAGTTTTGTCTCCATTATTTCCATATATGAAACTTTTCTTCATCAAATTATTGCATTATAAATATCTGTCTCTGTAACATACGTTTCTCCATAAATAAGTACGAAATTACATTTTCACTAAAATATTGATTTACACCTTAAACTGTTTTTGTATAAGCAGTCCTTATTTTATATATTTGCTCTAGTTACTGCACAATATTATATTTTTATTTCCATATAGATATGTGTATATATTTGCGTACGGCTGTGTATGTGTGTGTGTGTGTGTGTGTTATTTCTATATAGTCTATGATTTTGCCTACACACATTGTGATATATCTAATATTCATAACTTCCTGTGAAACTATTCTCATTACTCAATATATTTAATTAAATATGCTTGTCTTTAGTTAAAATAAACTTTTCCTGTGCCTACATTAAACTTGCTTATTCATAAGTCCTGGTATTTTCTTGTTCTAATTATATTTTGTTATTTTATTTTCCTTAATTTGCGAAAGGCGCAATCTTTGACGCACAAATTACTATCTTAGTACTTGGGGAGGACTTACTTCAAAGTCATTGTTCTTCTCAGTAGAAAAGACTATGTTTCATTACTATTGTATTTCAATTTTAATAATTTATAAGGTGCGAACGTTTTTGATTTTTATTGGAAATTATTATATTCTGATAGTAAGGGGACATCTTTTGTTTTTATTCGTTACACAGGAAGTAGGGGGAGCGCTTTTTGTCACGAATTCTCAAGGCAGTCATCTACCTTCAGTAGAGTCAAATAAGGGCCCCACACTGCATCGTCAATGACTCATTTCAATGTTTCTTTCTAGCAATTGCTTTGCTCGTATACGACATAGAAGCTACTATAAAATAGCTGTCTTAACTGACGAGGCAACACAATTTTCCAAAATTGACACGTCAGTATTGTGAATTCTCAATCGGCGCACTTTTCACGGGATTTTATGGTCCCTCTTAGCGTATCTGTTTTCATTCATGTTTGTGAGTGCGTGTGTATATGTGTATGGATATTTATATACATACAGCCTGAAGAGTAGCTTACGGTCTACACACGTTTGAATAATATAAATCTTCCGAGGTTCCGCTAGCTATGAAACACACAGGCACACCGACAGAGTGATACACACACATATGCTTATATACGTACGTACATATATAAGTGTGTGTACGTTTGTATTTCAGAATGCATGTACATATATTTTTATATACATTCATGCAGAAACACACACACTCACACATACATACATATATATATATATATATATATATATATATAATATATATATATATATATATATATATATATATATAATATATATATATATAATATATATATATATACAAATACATGTGCGCGCCCGTGTGCGAGTGCGTTTCTGTATGCATATATATTACATACGTATTGTAATATATATATATATATATATACTTGATTTCTTATTTAAAAATAAATTATGACGAGGGAAAAGAAAACATTAACTTACCAATGACCGTTTTTCATAAGCTTGAACTATAAGTTCATTTCAGTAATATTTTATTGATGTACAAAACAAAACCATCTACTAACACAACCAAATAAATAAAATACACGCGAAGAAGAAATTAAACAAATAAAAGTGTCAATAGAAAATATGAATGAATATACAAGACAAAGTCTGCGGGGCAACTGAGAAATGGAATCAAAAGCGACAAGCCACGATCCCAGCCAAAAAGGTCAGCCACCGATATTCCACGGGTAGTTTACAAAAGAATAGAAACCAAGAAGAAATAAAACTGAAAGACTATCTAAGAGGCAATAAAAGCAAACAGACACTGTGGATACAAATGAAGTACGCCGGTGACTATTTGGTTCAAATGTGAAGAGAATACGAAAACTGAAGAAGCAAAGCACAAATAGATACAAAATATTTGCGTCACTTATCGGATAAAATCACACACAAACACACACACGCATATACACATGTGTATATATATATATATGTGTGTGTGTGTGTACACGCCCTCACATATGTATGTAGATGCATGTAGATATATAGTTTTTTTTATATATAAAATAGTAGTACTTCATAAGAGTTAGTTGGAAGATTAAGCTGACACGATCCAGCTTCGTGATATTTGCAAAACCTATAAGAGAAAGTGACGTGACATGATACTGAATACAAAATATTTCTCTCGCTATAAAATGAGCAGTATGACGGGATTTTAAGATAAATATCAACTTCGTTTGCGTTTCAGCGAATAACCAAATGGAACATGCTTTGGTTATTCGCTGAAGAGTAAACTTTATACAGAACGACCGTTGGGTTTACCGTGTCCGCACAACAAGTACTAAGAGTGGTAAAAATCAAACATCCAGTCAATATCATGGTGTTTGGCGTGATCACTAATGATGGCGATATTATGCCTCTATTTGTCTTCCCATACGGTCTCATACTCAACATAGATGCCTACATCAAGTTCCTGAAGAACGTAGAGCAGCTCTGGGTCAAGAGGTTGGCTGATGGAAGACCCCATGTCTGACAACATGACTCCGCACTATAACGCAGAAGCAGGAGTATCCAGTCATCGCTGTTAGACAATTTTGCCACCACCCAATTCACCAGGGTGCAACGCACTTGATTATTATGTGTGGACCGTCATTGAGCGAGAGACAAAAAGAAAAATTCTTGTAACAACAAAGTTGAACTGAAGGCAAGCATTATGACGCATTCACCAACTTAAATGAAGAGACAGTTCTGAAGACTTGCAAGAAGTTTTGAAGTCATCTGTAGGACGTGATTGAAACCAATGGGGATTTTATTGAATAGATTTACTCTTTAGTATTTCAAGATATATTTTACGTAACTTTGGTAAATATGCCTGTAATATCAAATGTCATTGTAATTTTCATTTTTGCGTACGTTAGACTGCATTTTATTCACTGCACCTACAATGTATATTGTGAAAATAGCAGCCAGAGGACGTCGACAAACACAAATTTTCACTGATAAACATTAATTGAAATCGGGGAAATGAGCAGAAATTTTAATCCCCCGTACCAACTTACGAAAAGAATCGTAAGGCAGATATATCCTTATCGACACAATATCGACCTTTGTGAAAATGTCACATATTTACCCTTAGCGAGTTTTACTGAATCAATGGACATAGAAACTGTTCATGTCAAACAATGCACGCGATTACCGATTTTAATTCCGCAGCAATTTCAAATAGGTATTCGAAGTGAATAACACATAAAACTGCATATAAGGATATTATTGCTTACAACAATATCAAGTGGTATAGCATGCGTAAATAATGGTGAAAGTAATACCATATGTTAAAAGATTATTAATTAGTGATTAAGGGTGCTACAAGCGGCACCAGAATTTTACACATTGTCCCGCTTTCAATTAATGTCTCAGTGAAAATGTGTGGTTGTAGTCGTTTTCTGGATGCGATTTTTAGCGTGTGGTGCCTCTTGTAATGCCCTTAATAATTCATTATTACTCGTAGCCCGACGATAGATTAACTGGCTGAATTTTCGAAGTCGCTGTCAAAAATTTTCTTGTTTAAGTATAAGGCAGGCAGTGTGCTGGCAGAATGGTTAGCACGTCGAGCAAGATGCATTTCATCCATCCTTTACGTTCTGAGTTCAAATTTCTTCACGGTCACTTTGCCGTTCTTCTGTTCTGGGTCAATGAAATAATTGCCAGTAAAATAATTGCAGGCCTCGCGCCGAAATTGGAAACAGGTGCGTATTGTGTTTGTGTTTTAAGTGGTGGCATTACAATATAGTCAACGTAGATGATATTATCAGGTGCAAAGTACGATTCGATTCACAATGTTTGTACGCTGATGGTGAAAACCACAATTAACTTAACTATACAATCATGTCTACTGATGAATTTCTTAAATCATGACTAATATCATAATAACGCGAATCCATAAAATATCTGTATATATATAATAAAAAAATCATTGTATTGTCTCATTATAAAACACGTGATATGTATTCCTTGCTAGCGTTACTTTACAAACCTAATATTTGTTCTTCAGCTAATCCTAAGCAAAGTCTATATAAACTTTGAAAGAATCTTTGAAAATATTTTGTATATCACGTATATGCATTCTGTTATATTACACGCAATGACTACCCAGATCTGTTTGGAGTTTAAAAAGGAATAATGTTAACAATAAGAATCACTTTCCCCGACATTAATGATTGCAGAATGTGCGATCCAATCGTTGTCGAAACAGATTTTTATTACAGCTCAATTTAATTATGTGGAAGAAAAAGAAAACTTAGTAATATGTGAAATCCTGTTCACTGACATCGATATTCCTTTCAGGGGAAAGCTTTTACACACAACTGTATATTCCTCGTAGAGCTGAATTTCCATACACTATAAGATGGTCATATATTTCAAAAAGCATTTAGTATATTGATCAACACAAAAGCGAACATTGGAAAAAAGAAAACATTGCTTGGTTTATGGGGATTAAGCTTGCGATACTGGAGACGGTTATATTTTTACCAAAATTTTAGCAGCCATCATTCCTGAATGTTCATAAATGTACGCTGTGCGTCCAAATATCGTTATATAATGTACTGCCTGTTTTCAAACGTTTTGTAATAGGAAAGCTGAAATTTAAACTAAAGTTTCATACAGCTTCTGATTCGCTTTAAATCGTGATAATATTTGCTAATGCAATACAAATTATGACTACATTATATAGAAATAAACCATTGATATGATAATACTCTTTGAACAATTGTCTCATATACTAAATAAATTAACCAAATTAATTTATATGTGGCGTAGTGGCGGATGTGTGCGTTTGTATGCATGCGTGTGCATGTGTGTCTATGGAATCGGACAAAATAAATATCACGTGGCTCGTGTTTATGCATAGAATTCGATTATACTCACCATGTTTAGACTGCATTTATTAGAACTATAAAGGCTAATATTCAAAAAAGTATGTAAATATTATCTGGTTAAAACTTTATATGAATGTTTATATAAGCTTCATTCAGATTTTAATCTACATCAGACAGAAGTCTATTCTATTGGGAATTCGAAAACATAGTAAGTACATTATAGTCTACGATTTGAGATAAATAATTAATCAATATTCAAGCAATATAACAATAACGTATCAACTTCTTTGAATATATATGACGAAAATCTACATTATATATAATTTACTAAGTTAATAACCGCCATTACTATAAAGAAAAACATTGTCCTCACATTACAGCCAACAAAGTTTTAAAGTACTTAATAAATAATTAAATATTATCGAAAATGTATACAATAAAATTATATCTAAGATATATATATCATCATATTGTGTATTTAATATTTTTTCAAATCCATTTCTTAAAGTTTCTGCTCGATTATATGCAAGAAATTGGCTTCTCTATTACACAATTTAGATTATGAGGTAACTCTGTAAAAAGTGTGATCGATCTTTATATAACTTTGTTTCTTAAGCGCGATGTATTAAGTGTGATAGTCCCTTTATTCCTAGGTGAGTAAATATTGACTAAATAATCTTCCTCTCGTTATGATGAGATTGTTTAGGAACCATAAAATTAAGATAACTTATTTTCTTTTCTTGGACCGAACAAAATTGATTGCACAGTTCGACATAAATTTCAGTAGTAAAGTATCATATGATAACAGTATATAAGCTAATTAGTTGAAATATATAAATTTCACCGCTTATGATATTGGTGAGAATATTAATACAATGACACATCGACACCTCCTTCACTTCTCACTTCAATTAACACTTGTGGTATCTTCAATATACGTGCGTTCGGTTTCAGATAATTTTGTTTCTGATAGATTGTCAAGTTTAGCTAATGTATATATATATATTAGAAAAGAGCAATAATTGTATGAAAACAATTAATTTTGTAAGAATATGTATAGATATTCAAAATTGCTCATAAGTGTAACGCTTCAAATTATATATATATTAACGGCTATCTATAAATATTTGAGTGTGTGCTTCAGTGTGTATATATTTATATAAGCAACACTGAGGTACCTGTACGATTTAGATTTTGTTGATATGTAAAATTTCTAAACAATACATTAGTAAGTTTGTGCATGTTTCAGAATAACATACTATGCGTATATGAATATATCATCGTCACACATTTTCTCATTCATTGTCCGATTATACATGCGTGCGCGCTGACACGCGCACGCGCACATGCATATACGTGTGTATGTATTTGCATGTGTGTATCTGTACAAACATCTTTATATATATATATATATATATAAAATAATAATAATGATATTAATAATAATAATAATAATTTAGGGTATCTAAGAGATACCTCAACGCTGGAAATAGGAGCCGAAACGTGACCCTAAATTTTCATTTGGCACCAGGAGAGACGACAAAAGGACAAGATGAACTACCAAAAAATTACTGGATAATTCTAGATCCCGGATTTCTGGCTTTGTATAAGAAATGCTTTGCCTTTGATTATGATTTCAAATTTTAGCACAAGGCCAGCAATGTCGGAGGAGGGGATAAGTCAGTTATTTCGACCCCAGTACTCAAGTGGTACTTATTTTATCGATTCCGAAATGATGTAAAGAAAAGTTAATCCTGGCTTATTTTAATAAGAATTATGATAATATACTTCAGTAGCCACAGAGGCATAGATAACGGGGACATTAAGAGGACAGAAAACATCTTGTGTTTTGATTCACATAAAAGACAGAAGTAAGGAATGGAAAAGATGGTAAAATGCTGTAAAATTATGCATACTATACAAAGTGTCTGATATCATGAATAATGTAATCCTCCTGATACAGGAGAAACCCTGCTGGAGCCGATAAAGGATTACGCGAACAATTAAACGCACGAACCCTATCACTCATGCTCTCCATTCTACAGGTGCATACTTAAAAAAGGGCCATTTGCCCTAACCATTTTAACGACAGCCACCAATATTTTCACAAATTCCCTGGAAGTTAGCACTTCACTATTCCTAAGAAGAAACTCTAAAACGCCGATGCGATATTGACCGAAGGGAAATGTGTCTTTGTGCAATCCTTTCCTCCTCGCCCACTAGGCAAATTTATTCCGCCATAGCCACAAGACAGAGGAACACTGCCAAATCTGACTTGTTAAAGGTTGGTGCTAGAGCAATCCTCGTGATGGATACGGTTGATAATCGGATCCGTCCCACACACGCAGTATCAGATTTTTAAGTTAAATCCACGCACCAGCAATAGCAGGGTTATGGGCCGTAAATTATCAAAAATATCCCCTGTACTGGTGTCCTTTGTGAGCAAGATCAACGCACCTTGGCCCACATACATAAGAATACTCCTGTTTTGCTCCTGAAGAGGATACAAGTTTGCGATGAGTTCACCAAAAAACTCTGGCTTATAATCATAACACTCATGGACAAACCAACCAAACCCGGCGATCTGTACCTTGTGCAACCACATGGTACTTCTCATATTTCAGTTGCTATTATTGGCATTTAGTATTGCGTAGACCTGTCTTCCGAGAATTTTAGAATGCCTTCGAGATAGATGCAAATATCTGTAATTCTCTATGGTTTAGGACATTCTCTGTTGAGCAATGTGCTGCTGAAATGCTGCACACATTGTAGATTTGTTGCCAGATCATACCTCCACTACCGGAACCAGCAATCGGCTTTCTTTCTTTCTTGATTGTATTGCTCGAGCTCTAGACCTAACAACGTCAATTTTAACCGTTAGCCTGCTGATTGCTATGCCACTTCTAATTGCCTCTCCCAATTTACTAAGCAATTGTTCATCTAAATAATTTCTCTCTATCACCTGCTCTCTTCGAAATGATGTTGGATCATAATCATTTTCCCTTCTCACAATTTTCCACCACCTCCTAGTAACATGTCGTTTCTTTTTGTGCAGGAAAAAACGCATTCAAAGTTCAGTAAACGGGATTTTGTCTAATAGACTTATATAAGGCAACAGTGAATGTAACAATATTTTTTATCTGTTTAACCAACTAGATTGGATTGTGGACACCCCAACTGATTCTTGTGCGTTATCCTAACGAAGTCATTGACGACAATAACAACAGCAACAATACTTAAAGAAGTACAAGGTGGTGGCTCTCATGGCTTATCATCTTAACTGATTTGAAATGTTATCATTTACATCGTCTTGGTATAAAAAATGGACTACAGCAAATACTGTGCTCATTACCACAATTTGTCAGTTGTTTGAACTGAAATAGTTCAGCATGTCCCTTAGTGACTGACGATATATGCATCTCTGATCACGAGCAGAAGTAGTGGGGGGATATCATAGCCATGTTTTGAGCGGAATTATTTGAGGTTTGGATACTTCACCTCTGGAAACATGGGTGTTTCGTTCTGCATCCTTAAAAAGTTTTTATTCAGGCATCATTTGAGCGCGAAGGGCGACTCGACATAAAGAAAATTCTAACTGGGCTCCTCCTGCAATCCCATGCGCTGGGAATCTTGATATGAGATCGCCATGTCACACACATACAGTTGTGATCCGTGTACCCGTTGTACCTTTATCAGACGGGTAGTTATGATGAGTATACTAGGCTTTGTAAATTTTACCCGAGTGTCACTTTGATGCTCTCTTAATCAATAATAATAATAGTAATAATAATAATAATAATAATAAGATAATTATTGCTGTTCTTGTTATATTATAGGATTTTTCCATAAAAAATAATTGATTATAATATTGAAGCAAAGAGACTCGCTGTAACCATAGAGTATAAACGTGCCAGATCTTAGAATCGGCAATAGAGTTGATGACAAAGATATTGAGAAAATTGAGAAATATCGGAACCAAGCCAGAAAGAAGAAAAGATTATGGAAACCGAAGGTGAGAATTGTTCATCCGGTAATTTGTTCAATTGGCACGACATTCAATCTGGTACCTAAGAGTCGGGACGATACTGGAATTTAGACACTTGTTGTGCTTCCAAACAGTGCGATCCTGTACTATACAAAAAAACCTAACTATGATTTTTTTTTTAGCTTTGAAGAACTTTATTATTAAATTTAATTATAACACATTTGCTAATTAAATCAGGATGTCACAGCTTCTGAATAAAAAGAAATATCTACTTAAGTTTCATAAATTTCTAAAACCATTTCATTTTGCTATAAACTATTGGTTTCACGCCTTGACCCAAAGCCAGTACCTTCAGGAGAGGGAACAACTGGTGTCGCTGTACTTATTTTATCGAGCAGGAAATATGAACGGCGAAGTCGACCTCGGCAGAATTTGAACACAGAACCTAAAACCGGTCGATATGCTGCTATGTATTTTGCCTGGAGTGCTAACGATTCTGCCTGTTCGCCACCTTACTTTACTACAAAATATTAAATTCTTTGCTACTTTATATATATACTTTTTTCTATTAGATTGTATAAAATAGTGCATTGTCTGCTAAAATGTATTTCATTCATTAAAATGTATTTACCGTCAATAACAGTCTTCCAGCATTATTATTGTTAATTTTAAACAGGTTCTGGGAATTGTCAATTACTTACCAACGTCACTTTTTATACCAAGTCTACAATCAATAAAACATTTATCATCGCTGTTATCATTTGTAGTTTAACGATTGTTATCACTCCGTACATTGCCATTGTCATGCCTCCAAGCTTCAACATGCAAAATAGGTTATATAATTCTTTTGTTAATTCTCTTCAGAATCCAAAAACGAAAGAATGATAGAGATTTCGATAAAATAATTCATTACATTTGTTCTGGTTTTTACATTCTGAGAAATATATTCCGCAAAGGTGAAATTTACATTCATTTTACGGAGGTGACAACATGATGCACACACCAAGAAGAATGGTCACTGAGTAACTTCCGGCACTAAACTGGAAGCCATTATATGTCATTATTATTCTTGAGTAAGTGAGAGAGTAGCACATGACATCAAAGTTGTATTGCGGTACCAAAGCCCAGTATGCACATCATGATAACCAATCAGATAAGGTTTCACCAGGCACACATATCACAAAGATATGCGTGTCACATGAAGATTTCACATCATGCTGAACAGCGCATGAACTTGCAAGTGGGGCCCAGTCAGAATTTTTTCAGGTTCACTACACAATCCTGCTCAAAAGATTCCTGAATAAGGTTTGTTTAAGGATGGTGAACGAAACATCCATGTTTACAGGAGTGAATTATCCAAAGCCCAAATTATTCCTCTCAGCCCGTGTCCAAGTTGCTCTTCTACCTCTCCTGCTTGTGATCTGGGGCTCACATATTGACAACCATCAAGAGATATGGCATTGAGCAGAATATTTGATGTAGCACGACTTTAGCACAAAGACAAATAATGTAATTGAAAATACTTCCAATAAGTTAAGATGAGAAGCCATGAGAGCCACTGGCTGGTACTTGATTAGGGCATTTATTATTATTATTATTATTATTATTGAGTGAGAGAGCAGTGCATGTCATCGAAGTGACACTGGGGTAAAATATACGAAGCCCAGTGTAACCATCATGACTACCTCTCTGATAAGGGTACACCAGGCACATGCATCACAAACATATGTGCGCGACATGGTGATCTCATATCAAGATAACAGCACATGATCTCACAGGTGGGGCCCAGGTAAATTTTCGTGTGGTCGAGTAAACCATCCCGCTCAAAAGATCCCCGAATAAGGATTGTTTAAGGATGTTGAACGAACCACCCTTGTTTCCAAAGGTGAATTATCCAAACCTCTAAGAATTCCTTTCAACACACGGCTATGATGTTCCCCCACTACTTCTGCTTGTGATCACAGATGCACATATCGTCAGCCACTAAGGAACATGCTCAACTGGCTAAGGTCAAACAACTGACAAGCAAATCTGTGGTACTGAGCAGAATATTTGCTTTAGCCCATCTTTTATACCAAGACAAATCAATGTACAATATAACACTTCCAATCAGTTAAGATCAGAAGCCTTGAAAGCCACTGCCTGTTACTGCATCACGGTATTTATTATTATTATTATTATTATTATTATTATTATTATTATTATTATTATTATTATTATTATTATTATTATCATTATTATTAATATTATCATCATCATTATTGTAGCATTGTTACGCCTGAACTGTTACAACTCGCACCCATAACCTGAAATAACAGCTATATGAACATTTACTATGTCTTTTATTTGTGATTAGCTATGATATGTTGTTCGGGAAAGGGATCAGAATATAAGAATTACGATTCTGTTAAATTTGTGATATTCCATGATTTAAGAGCTTAAAGAGAATCGTGCATTTTCAGATGGACGATGTAATTCTTAGCATATGGGCAGCAACAATGAGAACAATTGTTTCAGGTTTCCTGGCATTTGTCTAAACACATGTAGAGTTAATACTCTTAGGAACCACAATTTTTGAGAACTCTATTACATGGATATTATATGTCCTAACTTTCTCAGATATTTTACAGAAGTGTTGTAGTCTTCTCGGTTTCACATGTCTATGAGCAAACATGTTTCGTCAAATTTGATAGTTATTCCAGTATATAGTTTATTGGCCTAAATAACACGATGGATTTGAAAACTAACGTCATAAGAAACAATGATATCTTTATTTACTACTATCATGATAAGCTTATGTTTCCACCAGTTCTTATATCGGATTCCAGACTTACGGTATACAAGAGAGTACAAATACAGTCCAAAGTTATGGTGGTTAATATACACATCTCATGCAAGGATAAAGCATCCGAAGATGAAGTGGTAATTTTTTCTCTGTCTGGCCCATTATACAGGCAGTCAGGATTAGTACAATTTCAACAATGCTTACTTGGTAGTTTCTAGTTGGCAAACGTTGGTCGTTAGCTGCATTAATGAAGCGCCCTGTTTCTAATTTACATTGAGGTGCAGCTTCTCATTGATGGTCAATATTTGTAGCTGTACACGGAGCATTTAAAACGTTACCCAAATGTGTCTTCAACAATAAAGAATTTTAACCATGAAAATTATGGTTTATAATGCTCTTGCCATTTCCAACTTGTTAGGTCTTCGAAAGCTGTGATTCTATACAGTAGCGATCTCCAAAACATAGAAATATTTCACCAACAAAACTTCCTTCAATTTTGACCATTAAATGGGTGCATTATGCGACCAACACAAAGTCATGGAAAGAGACAAATGATAATGTGTCAAATTGCTGATAATGTCATAAATGTCTTCCATGGTCAGGATATCTAGCTATAATTTTATTCAGTGAGCTTACCTCAGGTAAAATATCACGAAGTTACCTATGGTACAAGCACTAACACTGCGAGCCACTGGTGTTCAGCCTAAATCGTTTGAAACACAAGTCCGATGCCGTTCCAGGTGCCAGAGTTCCGTCGGTGTTCATTGGACCCAGAAGCGTCGAAAGCACTAGAAGAGAAAAGAAATAAGTCAAAGTACAGGAGAGAAAGTCAAGGGAAAATCAACCTCATCCTCCACATACATTACCTTGCAGGCAATGCCATCGACTCATCCATGCAAAAATTGGTCTACAGCGTCATCAATGGCATCACCATTAAGGAAGCGTTGAGCGAGAACGAAAATAATACTCGGAAACGAGATAAAGTCGACGACAAAAATGTTTATACGTACTTCTTTGCTTTTTCTAATATTTAGTACATTTTGTGGGGAACTTTCATGTTTGGAGACAAGCCTATGCATTGAGTCATTATTGCTCTTTAGATACGCGTCTACCTCTTTAAAATGCTGTCTTTAGAAACAGTAGCTGCTGCATTAGTCAACGCCTTTCATCCTTCCGTGAGATACGCAGTCTGTCTATATCTGCCTTTGAGTGATGTATGCGGTGTCTGGTGAGGAGCATGCTTAGTTGTATATCTATTTCACTGATCCCACAAAAACAAGTATAGCCAAGGTTGTGAGTGCATTAATCCTGATACCTTCATTAAATTAGCTCTTTAGATTATTTCTAAACCTATGATAGCAATTTTTCTCTTTTCTTTTTCCTTTGGCACATTGGTGAGTGCTAGATGACTCGCGTTATAATTACTTACTTGATGCTGGTAAAATTACCTGTCTGAATACTGCGCTTTTTCCAGTCCTCTTTCAATAATTTAACCTTAGCAGACATGTCTGCGCATATAGTCAATTTGTTTGCTATAATACTGCGTTCATCTTCCATTTCTAGCAGATTCTACGTTTGCTATAGTAGAAAATATTATTATTATTATTATTGGTGTTGATGTTATCGCGATTACTACTGCATGTATCATCTTTTTTCATCATCCACATCAACATACACATCATAATCATCATAATCAATAGTATTATTATTATCATTATTATTATTATTATTAATATTATTATTATTATTATTATTATTATTATTATTATTATTATTATTATTATTTTCGTCGTCGTCGTCATTATCATCACCATCATCATAATCATTATTATTGACTGAGAGAGCCGTGCATGACATCAAACTGACACTGGGGTAAAATATAAGATGCCCAGTAGAGACATCATGGCTACCCATTTGATAAAGGTACATCAGGAGCATGCATCACAAACATATGTATGCGACATGGTAAGCTCATACCAAGATAAACTGCGAATGATCTTGCAGGTTGGACCCAGTTAGTATTTGTTTCATGTCGAGTAGCCCATCCCACTCAAATGGTCCTGAAGAAGGGTTGTTTAAGTATGTTGAACGTAACACCATTATTCAAGAAGTGAATTATTCAATCCCCAAAGAATTTCTCTCAATGAATGGCTATGATGCTCCCACCTACTTCTGCTCGTGATCAGAGATGCATATATCGCCAGACATTAAATGATAGGCTCAACTAGTTAAAGTCAAACTACTGACATGCAAATCTGAGTAACTGAGCAGAATATTGGCAGTTGCCCATCTTTTATACCATGACAAAACATCTTCATGATAACATAATTATTATCATTCATTTGGTTCTTTATTTTATTTTCCAGTAAATATATAATCCCCTATGATTGTAGATATGATTTAAGTTCACAATGTATTTTTGTTATTTTAACCTCATCCAACATGCTTTGTCGATATATTTTATATTTTCAATATTATTTCCTTTATAACTCATCCATGTTTACAATATTTGTATCAGCATACAAATCTATGTATCACATGATTATTTACGTATTTATATCTCCTTCAATCACTCTTGATTTTACTTTCTCTTCTTAACTTGATCGTCTCTTATACTAACTTTAATATTT
>NC_042997.1:6316754-6331754 GCF_006345805.1 Octopus sinensis | reverse complement strand
ATAAATGAGAGGGTGATGCGTGTATTTGTAGCTGCATGCCAGTTATGATATTCGAAGAAACATATTGGTATTACTTTTGTTGTCTGTGCTGCTTGCTTATATGTTACGTAGACGAAGTTCTAAACAAGAATTTGTTTGTTAAAATCCAATATTTGTTTTCAATTGCAGCAATTAGCTGCATACATCTATATTCCTATAACCTATCATTGCCTGCCATCACAGTATATAACATTAATTTCTCTCTATTCACTTATGCGCATATACACATGCGAACTAAAGTATAATCGTGTATTTACGAGCACTGTTACATTGCGAACATATCATATAATTTTTCAGACACCTATATACAACTATTTGTATTCGGATACACACGTACACATATACATGGATACATACATGCATATATGCATACATACATAAATACATATATTTTTAAGTATAACAATATATATATATATAATATATATATATATATATATTATATATATATATATATATATAATATATATATATATATATATATATATATTATATATATATATATATATATATATATATATTAATGCGTAGATATAAACATATAAACACGCACATAAACGTGCAGACACACACCCATATATGTATGTGTTTGGGGTTGCGAATAAATGTATATGCTTGTGTCTATGTATAAATGTATCAGTGAGAAATAAAGATTATGCTCTAGGCCCAAATCATTGTAACAATATGAGGGAATCAAACATTGATAGTAACAATCCTACACAGCACAAATGATATTTTCATAGATGTAAACATAAATAAGTTAAGAAGTAACTCTCTATTTCAGTCTCACATACAAATACCCAGGAAAATCAGCAAAAACTAATGGAGAACAGAGAATGACAGTGTAGCACACCTATATCTCAAATCAAATGTGAGACAGACAAGATTTAGACAGATGAAGTATGTTTATATTCCAATGATATTTTTTTCTGTTGCCCTGTAGTAAAATTATTTTCATTAATTTTATTAGAAAATAAAATAACAAGCACAACAGCAACAACAACCAAAACAACAACAACAATAAGAGCAACAAGAAAAATAATGATAATAAAGCGATGAAACGGCGAAAAAATAGAATAAGCAGAATGTCAGTTGAAATATATATATAAAAAAAGAAAAATGTCTGCAACAATATTTTCAACATATTGCTTTCACAGCTTAAACATTTCATCTATTCAGGCATTAGTAATATTTACCTGAAGGCTGTGTGTATTGACTCTGGTCTCAATAAACGCTAAATAATACAGGGGAGTGTGGGATGGGGGAGAATGTGAGTATATAAAGAGAGAAAAATCACAGAGAGAGACAAAGAGAGAGAAAGAAGAGGGGGATATTAGTGGAATTTTATTATTTCTTGGTAAATAGATTTCTCTAAACTGGTGTCGAACTTAATACAACGCAATAGATTCTATTTTTTATTTGTTTCTTTTATAACATTCGACATTTCAAGAGGAACACAAGTCATGTACATTTACACACATACTTACCTACATACATGTTTGTATATGTGAGGTAGTGTTGCAAGTTTATGTATATGCTTTGTACTTCTACAAAAGACCATAATATAAAATCAAGATGAAAGTTTTTTTTTCCTATTCTATATATAATTAGATCTAATTACATTCAACATTTTCAATTCAAATTTCTCACACATATTCAAACTATAATGAAATTGTCGCGTACTTAGATACATACGCATATATATATATACATATATATGTGTGTATATATATATTCAATGAATAGAAAAACAACATTTAAATACAACAGTGAACATAAGTGGTTGAAATATAAAAAAGTTTTACGATAAAACAGTTTTCAATATATTAAGTACTTTCTGTATTTAGACTACAATCTCTGGTTTCTTTAGAATATCTTGAAGTAGACCTTTAAAACAAGTGCAACAAGTGTTAATATTATTAAATGAATATCTGAAATATTCCTTTGATACCATCGTTTTCAATACGTATTTTCGCAGATATGGTACTTCTTATTGATAACGAATTACTCATTACTGCAAAGCTACATATTCATTAGGGAGTGTTTTAATCAATAGAAAAGAAATTAGTATATTAAGGGACCTTATGTAATTTGAAGAGACGTTTTGTAAAATTGATCAAATGTTATGGGATTTCAAACGATATAACGATTGCAAGGAGTGTACGGAATTTTACTATAGCATTAATCATATTAATGACTTAGGTTGTTTAAATGTCAGTAACATAGTTAATATGAAGGCCAACGATCTAGAAGAAACGGTGTAGTAGTAGTATTAAAGTATAATGATAATAATAAGCCTATTTTTATTGACCACAACGGCTGAACATAAAAAATATATTGGGACAAAACAAGGTTCAAGTGGGGTTTAAAACAGAAAACGTGTAAACAACAAAAACGAAATAAAACAGTTGACACAAAACAGAAACAACAAAATTCCGCAATAGGGGCAGGTCCACCCGGGTCCAAGCGGGCATATCATACACCTTGATCGCCACGACAGCCATGGCCACGCCAGTTAGGTACCCCTCTTTCCCTCAATGGTTCCGGCTTGCAGCTGAGTATTCAGAGTAGGGCTATTCACGCAATCCATTTTCGCAACACCCACACACCTTTTAACAAACTTCCAGGGGCTGGTGGGGAGCAATACTTCCCTCTCTACGCTCAGTTTCCTTTTGAAGAGGCGCGTGAAATACTCGATGTGGGCTCGGTCGAGGAGAAGAGTGTCTCTCTTCAGTCCTTGCAGTCTTGTCCCCCACACTACCCCTTTCGTTATAGGAACCGCCTGACTGCACTTCTCTGATAGTAGAGTTTGCTTTAAACTGGCAGAGTTCCCCGGAACACTGACAGGTCAAGGATTTTTCGAAGATATATATAGGCCCCGGTCTGAAAGTCTTCAAGAAAAGACCAGAGTTTCCCCGAGTGCGTCATTTAACTTTCCCACAACTAAATCCTTATAGAACTCCAAGGTGGAACTTCTACCGACCGTGTTGCTCGATTGGCAGAAAGCTTTGAGCGCTTGCCGACACTCAAGATGCCAAGCGTCCATTTTTGGTCCGTGCTTGACCCAGGATCGTAGCTCTGTGAATGAAACGAGCTGCGAGAAGTCCCGAGAAGTGGATATGTCGCAGGCTCAGCGCATGACTACGCATAAATTACCCACAGTATGACCAGCGGCTGTTAATAGAAGATGGACCGCCTGACGAGCGGATCACGTCCCTTCCATAGAAAGTGAAGAGCAGGCGCTCCAACATTATTAGACACGAAGTGGGGCAAGGGATGAAATTCAGGCTGTTGTAGATGATGGAAGCAATGTACGCATTCACCACCTCCCTTCGACCGTTCAGATACAGCTTCCTCTCAGCCTATTTCTGGGTGAGATGGTCTACCCTGTTTGTTACCCACCTTCAAATCTTGTCTATCTGGAGGACTGGACGAAACCAGATGCCGAGGAACTTAACCCTATAACGCTCTCGGATTAATCTGCTTCTAAAAGTGCCGAGCTGCAAGCCCACCGATTTTTCCTGGATGAACCCTTGCCCCTGTCACCGCTTCGTACTTCCTTAGAGCAGTAGTGGCCAAGATCTCCGATGTGTCCAACAGTATTACGGTGCCGTCGTCTGCGTAACTCGACACAAATCTTCCACATCCTAGATCATGTGACATGCCCCTTGAAACATCCAGCTTCCACATCAGTGGCTCGAAATCCAGTATGTACAGAAGAGGCGGCAGTGGGCACCCTTGACGGACCGAAGGAGCGATGCTAAACGATTCCGATAGGTGGTCATTTATTTTGTCCACCGAACACATGTCGCTGTAAACGGGACCTAAAAGCGGTGCCGCAAAAGCAACCTCCTAGTATTGGTTGCTGACCAACAAAAGCTTTCGACTGATCTGAATTGATTAGATCCCCACCCATGATATTTTCCTTACCCACCATATCTATGATAAAACGCGTGAGGTGGAAGTAGTCGCAGATAGTTCTGTACGTGATAGCGCATGTATACGCATTGCCAACCACTTGGCTAATACCTTGGTAAAAATCTTATAATTTGCATCCAGCAGAGTTATAAGCTTGAAATTATTTATTTCGCCCCACCTCTTGTTCGGGATTTTGTTCAACAGCACCATCACTCCACTACTCACAGCCCTGAGAATTCTCCCGTTATGCCAGTTGTGGGAGACGTCTGCCAAGAGACCACTGAACAAGTCTGACATAGGAAAATAATGCTCGAAGGGCAGACCATCTTGCCCCAGAGACTTTTCTCTACCGCAGTCCTTCATCGCGACCTGTATGTCTTCGGCTTTTATTGGCATTTCGGAGAACTCCGCATCCCTGGCTTAGAAGCACGGCCTGCCACTGAGATAGAAGGTGAAATTCGCAACCGTCACAGAACCACTGTGCTCCCCATACAATGCTGAGAAATACGGCTGAAATTCCGCATATATCTGCTTAGACTCCGTTATCATGTTCCCATCACAGATAGTAGTAGTAGTAGTAGTAGTAGTAGTAGTAGTAGTAGTAGTAGTAGTAGTAGTAGTAGTGGTAGTAGTAGCAACAACACCAATAATAATAATAATAATAATAGTAAATGCCCTAATACAGTAACAGGAACTGACTCCCATGGCTTCTGATCTTAACTGTTGGAAGTGTTATCATGTATGTGTTTGTCTTCTCAAGTTGCCTCAGATATTCAGTTCCCTACCACAGCTGTTTGACTACAAACATTTTAGCATATCACTTAGTGGCTGATTATATGTAGCTCTCTGATCATGATCAGATATAGCGGAGGAGCATCATAGCCATTTGTTAAGAGAAATTCTTTGTGGTTTGGATAATTCACCTTCGGAAAAAGTTAGTATTTCCTTCAGCATCCTCAAACAACCCTTATTTGGAGACGTGTTGATTGGGATGGGCTACTCGACCTGAACAAAATTCTTCCTGGACCCCACCTGCAATGTCATGTGCTGTTTATCTTCACATGAGATCATCCTGTCTTGCACAGATTGTTGTGAACCATGCTTCTGGTGTACATTATCAGACGAGTAGTCATTATTGCTCTACTTGGCTTCGTTAATAATTTCCTGTGAGTATTTGAAATTTGCTTGAAATCTCGCTAATCTACAGTTTTCTCTGGCGGTCTCAGACAATCATATTTAAAACTTACTTTGAAACTTTAATATCTACAACTTTCTGTGAATATCTAATATTTCTTTCTCCCTGAGAGTTCGAAAATGTAAATATCCTTTTATTGCTGGTCACACAAATAATTATCTTTAGAATATTTTAAAACTTTAATAACCATATTTTTCTCACTGACTACTCGAATATGTAAACATACATTTTGTTGCAACTACACTATTAAACGCACGACAAAAATGAAAGAGATAAGCAACTACCAAAATATCCAAACAGCACTATTACGGAAAGTGTAAATCACAGGAAAACCCATAAAGCGGAAATTCAACGCTGCCACTACCACTACAACTACTACTGCTTCTGCTGCCGCTACTATTACTACTACTGCTGTTGCTACTACTACTACTACTACTATACACATAGATTCAACAATAAAGTCAGCAGGCGATGGAAGGCGGCCCAGACAAAGACAAAAACAATAACACAGAATGTAACTGCAGCTAAAACCTGCCCACTAACCTATTCCACTCGTATACTGTGGTTAGAGAATATAGACCAGCTAGTGACAAAAACAACAACCATAAAAACGCTTAACGTGGCTACAGAAGTAACAACAAATGCAAAGATCTTAATTTTCACACGCTGAGCTTATCTACCAATGAAGATTACAAGTGAGTAAATGACTCTCTGAGAAGACACTTGGCATGCTAGAGAGAGTAGTTACATCTATTTTATATCGCATCAAACATTGCTGAGGAAGGACACATCAGATAGTGTAATTCTATATGCGGATGTGTATGTGAAGAGCGCAGGGAGTTGGTGCCACTCCTGCCCTGCATAGACCGCTGTAACATCTGCGTCTGTGTATGCGCGCGTGAGTATGTGTGTGTGTGTGTGTGTGTGTGTGTGTGTGTGGTGGGGGCTGCGGCAAATTACGCAGGGCGAACTTGGAATCTGAAAGTCTGGGCTGGCAACCAAGTCACAGCTGTTGTTGTATTTGCAACCAATTACATGAAAAATTCAAATAAACACACTCGGAGAGCAAATCCTTTTAAAGTGTTATTCTCATTCTTTGTTTGCAATGATTTCAATTTCAAACCCAAATAACTGCATAAACGGCAACACTCTCCTGGATGTCGGAGTCACCAGATCTCCCGCTCCAAAAAGGTTCCCCTCAGAGGGCAATGGAATGGAAGACCTGACTCCAACCAGTTGTAGTCCTTTTACTGTTCAAATTATGCAAAGTGCTCGTAAACGCAAGTAGGTCTTTGATATAAAACAAAGGGTAATTAAGTGCCATAGACAAGCCTTGCTAGTTAAGGGCAATGGCAAATTTAAAGCTGTCGAGAAAAGAATCATTAGAACTTTAGAACCAGCTTGGTATGCTCCAGATTACTGAAAATGGGATCATGAATCAAATACGAATAATTCGGAATAGAGAATTTCTTAATAGGGCCCAAATTCAAACAATCAGGAAAAAACCTATGTTCAGATGATAAATTCGAGGTCGATAATGTAAGTGAAGATCAGCGAATGCGTAGGCAGTGTTGATAGTATTACTCACGACAAATGCATTCTTCATAGAAATGCCATTAAAAATCTCCTTCCTTCTTTGTGTTTACACGATGCTGTAAAATAGTTTTACTCATTGCTTTTCTGTCTTTTTTCCTGTTTAACATGGTTTATTTTCAATAATTTCCTCCGAGATGGTTTATCAATATTACCGGTAGATGTTTTGTGGAATATAAACATATGCTGAAAAATGCAGCTCTTACGAAACAGAAACAGGGATTTGTCAAAACTGTTGGTCACAGGACAGTGAGATATGATGAAGAAAGACGAAAGAAAAATAACAGTTGTTGGAAGAGAAAACAAAATGTGAATACAAATGAATGATTTAGATAAATCTTTGGGGAGTGGAGTAACTTAGGCAGTAACACATTTAAGTATGCATATTTTCAATTTGATTTAAACAAGTCAAGTTTTTTGTCACTTCATTGTGTTTTCAATTTTTACTGATTGATAGAATAGTTAATTCCCATTGCAAATTTATGCTGAGTTTGGGGGTGTATTTAGGCGGAACTATCTTAGATGGTAAACTATTTGAATTAAGGCGAGTACCCATGTGATGTAAGATCTGCAGAAAGTAAGCAAAATAAAACTAGAATAAATGATCAACTAAATAATTTAACATTTAAATAAATAAGTATAGAAAAAAAAAAGAGAGCGAGAGAGAGAGAAAATGGTAATTGTATGTGCGTATAAATAAATATTAAGTATATAAACTAAACAAAACAGAAAGTAAGTGAAGTGAGAAATGAAATACACAAGTAAATATATTCAGAATGTTTTTGTTTTAAGAATAGAAGTCGTTGACAGTGGAACCTGCAGGTGCGTGATGAGGACAAGAAAAATACGTGTCAATTGAAATGGATGGCTGTACAGAGATATTTAAGTGTTGTTAAATGTTTTCTTGTTTTTTATAATGATAGGTTCCTCGGGAAAAGATAAATCAAACCTAAATAGAAAATGGAATTTTATAGTTAGGGTGATCAGGCAATGCTTGACACAAAGAGAGCTGACCTGCGATAGAGATAAACTTCTTTTGATTCATGGGGAAAGTCTAATAATGAATAAATAAACAAGTAAATTATATTGAAAAATAAAGTACTTCACTAAAACTTTAACTGCGTTGTAAAACCATAAAATAAAGGAAAAATTGAAAACTGAGTTTAAAATGCTACTAGAAAATTATTAAGAAGCAAGATTTTAAAGATAAGAGAATATTATATACAAAAATTATTTATTGGCAAATTTTCGTTAAATAAATCACCCACTAAACTCAAAGAATGTATGACACGCAATCCAAGTACACATTTCCCGCCTATAATTGAACAAGAGGCATGATAAACGAGAGAAAAACTACCAGTATCTCAATTAGTCATCAAAGCGTGTAATACAAGCGATAATATTAACCCTATTTTGAAGACAGCTTGGTGACAAAATCATTGGCATTTCGAGGTAAAATACTTAGCGGTATTTCGTCATTATGTACGTTCTTAGTTCAAATACTGCTGAGGGCGACTTAACATGTCTTCCTTCCTGGGTCGATAAAATTAAGTATCTCTCGAACATTGGTATCGATGTAATCGGTTTACCCAAATTCCCGAAATTGCTGTCCGTGTCTGAAAATTTGGAAACAATATTAAATTTATTTAGTAACACACATTTTTGCTGCACATATGCCAAAATTATTTCATACTCTAATTAATGCAAGAACCAAGAATGACAACTACTATTCAACCAGATTATATCCCTCTACTATTCAACTACTATTCAACCAGATTATATCCATAAAGGGCAATAATCTACTTCACATAGGCGAAAAGATTTTTTTTTCTCCAAATCTCGGTTTGGATTTCGAATGAATTAAAACACAAAATTGAAAATTTTATACATGAAATAACCACATTTATCAAAAAGTCTAAGTTATTGAAAATATCAACCACTGTGATCTGTTTCATGGGCAAGAGCTTACGGTGTCCTTGTTCTTCATACCTGATTATCTTCAGATATTTTTTCTAAACGGATTTATAACTTTCTCACACATCGTACTGCTCGACTGTTATTCGGTGATGATAAAGTCAGGTTTTATATTTTCAATAACTTCAGTCACGATGGCTTCAATTTTCATCCATTTCTGTTTTACACATCATACTTGTTTAATACATTGAGATTTTAAACCTTTAAGATTTTAACACGTTAGGCATTTGCCGATGATATAGATGTAAACGCTTCGTATTATATCATCAACAATAATAAAACTAAGTACAATTAAATGGCCAAGCGAAAATCATCAACAGTTTAATTCCCATTAATTAAATTCCATAATCCAGAAGCCTCAAATTATAATTGCGATAAAATATATTGAGGATATATATATAGTAACGCTACAGAAAACTAAAACATACTTGGTGTTTCTTTAGAGTCTAGTTTAGGGGAGGAAGCCCATCTAATATTTCCGTTATTATTTCAAAGATATACCGTACGTTATCCCAAACAAATACCTGTCTCACATCTTCACAATTAAGAATGTACAATATGGATGGCATTTTACATAGATTATGTATGGCAGCTAGGCATAGGTATAGTGAGATACGAATTCTCTCTATCTCCAAGTTGTCAAACATTTCGTATTTAGACTGAGATAACTATAAATGTCTGAAAGACATTTAAACGAAACCGGTTTGATTACTACTCAGTGGGTAATAGAAACGTCTAGGAATCAGAAATTACTAACGGCTCATTTTAAGCAGAAAGAAAAGTTGTGTGGTTTGGTACCTCTACAACCACCTCCAGTAATACCCCTATTATTAACACCCTTACCGCTTCCTGAAATCGGTCTCTTATCTCCTCTCCACATTCCTTGTCTTAACACTCCCCATAACCCCACCAACCTCCTACTTTCATCCTTCTAACTTTTGCTCTTCAGGTTTAATCATTCCACGTATGAAATACTCCGCATTATGACAGGAAAAGGATGAAAGAGGCTCGATTTATCCATTGCTCCCATGACAGTCTGCCAACATTGTTATGAATCTCTGAGACCCCAGAATTACCTGCTGGTCTTTTAAAACCTTACTTCCTTTCCTTTAATTTTTTCTGTAAATTTGATATATTAATAAAAAATATCTGTAAATTTATACTTAAATATTCATCGTCTGAAATTATCCACTACTTGATTTCTCTCGTTTTGCATGTATATATATATATATATATATATATATTGCATTTCATACCGAAGCTGCGAGGTTTAATTTGTTTCTCTACATCATTGCGCCTACCTCTCCCCCTCTCCTCTCTCTCTCTCTCTCTCTCTCTCTCTCTCTCTCTCTCTCTCTTTCTCACTCGCTGTTTCTTTCTTCTTATATGTATATTGCTTAAATTGCCTATATTGCAGATAGTCCCTCAAAGTGGTTCATAATTGAGCAGGTAGATATAAATTATAGCATGCAATGAACAAACAAAACATTTGCAATCATTCTAGGACATTTAATTTATGATTTATAATAATTTATGATTGATATTGAAGCAATGTGGCCGATTATGAGTAATGGGATACTTGGGTGCTGATAAAGAGCAAAACTCACCGAAATGTGGCATATGGACCCATTCCCCATTTTTCATGAGTATATTATGACTGCATAACGAATAACGAATATGACTGCATAACCGCGTTCTTATAAGTCATTAGTACGTTTATATTATAAATTTAAAATTAAACGTCATTGAATGGTGCCAAATATTTTGCATGTTCATTAACTTGCGTAATGCATATAAACATGTGTGTGTGTATATATATACACACACACACACACACATATATATATATATATATATATATATAATATATATATATATATATATATATATATATATATATATATATATATATATATTCTCTCACCTCTGCCACTAATTGTACATATGGTGGATGTACAATTTATATCGGAGAGAACAGAAAAATCGTCCCAAGGTCGGCTACCGAGAATGTCTTCTTGATCTTCGACAATTTTGCCTTTTTTCATTTAGATTTAATTTCAGCTACATGCACAGGCGAAAACTGTCGCTCTTGATACGGGAAGCATTGAAGAATACATTCACCGGAACTTCGAATTGCTGCCTGGTGTCTTGAAATTCTGCATGCGCAACTGAGGTGGTTTTACATACAGTTAGCTATCTGAGTATTTTACTTAACATATAAACACCACTGACAGGAAAGTCACTCCTCATTTCGTCTGAGATAAAAATTCTTATAGACGTGCGTTAAGAATCACATTATATATCGTCGTCACTGCTCTGCGATTATCTGTCTCCTTCTGATATAAATTCTACTTATAGCAAGCAATTTCGTCGTTGGTGGGTATGTTTATTACATTGCCCTTAGTACCCAACTGGTACTTTATCGACTTCAAACGGGATGAAAACATAGTTGACATTAGCAGAATATGAACTCAGAATATAAAGCCATACGAAATACCGCTAAGCATTTTGCCCGCGTCGTATATATATATTCATTTTACATATACATAGGCGAGCACCTATATAAAACACACACAGAGATTCACGTACACACACATAATGGTGAAGAATCATGAAGTTATATACACGCAAATACACAAACTGAAGTCAAAGAAAAACAAGAGAAGAAATTGAATAAAAGATAGACATACAATATGTTACTCTGCTATGGATTTATCGTTTCTTAGATATTATATTTAAAAATATACTTCCGTGTCTTTAAGAAATGACAAGATAATTGGCTCAAAGCTGATGGCTAAATAAATCTTAAAATACTGCAATTAAGGGCTTAGCTTTCGACTTCCACTAACATATGTGCAGCCAATACTTATACTTTCGTTCC
Organism: Octopus sinensis; assembly: GCF_006345805.1. Taxonomy (NCBI): domain Eukaryota; kingdom Metazoa; phylum Mollusca; class Cephalopoda; order Octopoda; family Octopodidae; genus Octopus; species Octopus sinensis. Next base: position 6,320,154 of record NC_042997.1, on the reverse strand, counting down.
GTCGCATGGTAGACTGACACACTTTCTGAAGTGCTTAATTTTCCTAATTCATCTGACATTATCATAACACGCTCCTGACCGTGTGCACGTCTCATCACTTACAGGATTAGGTGGCGACACACATGCTATGTATTTTTATGTCGGTTATATTTCGTCTTTCAATTCAGATATTTCAGTTCTACTCTATTTCTCTTTGAATTTTTCTTCTAAACAATGACAGAAGCGATGCATTTCAGTGAAGCCTTGAAAATTCATCCTTTCTCAAATAGCTTCAAAGCATACAAGCCAAGTAAAATACGACGTGATATGCCGGTAAAGAGTAAGAGGCGAGCTGGTAGAAACGTTAGCACGCTGGGAGAAATGCGTAGCCGTATTTCGTCTGCCGTTACGTTCTGAGTTCAAATTCCGCCGAGGTCGACTTTGCCTTTCATACTTTCGGGGTCGATAAAGTAATTACCAGTTACGCACTGGGGTAGATATAATCAACTTAACCCGTTTGTCTGTTCTTGTTTGTTCCCTCTGTGTTTAGACCCTTGTGGGTAGTAAAGAAATAGGTATTTCGTTTGCCGTTACGTTCTGATTTCGAATTCCGCCCTTTCGGGGTCGATAAATTAAGTACCTGTTAGACACTGAGGTCGATGTAATCAAATTAATTCCGTTGTCTGTCCTTGTTTGTCCCCTCTATGTTTAGCCCCTTGTGGGCAATAAAGAAATAAGAAACATTATGGTGAGGTGCAAGGCAGCTACCACTTTGACAGGAAACTGACAACTTTATTTTACCGAAGAAAAATCCTTTATTCACTTTTCCATTCTATTTATTTGATAAATATTAGTTTATGTTTTTGGCAAACTTGGGTAAATATTAATCACTCATTATTTGAATCAGCTATTGCGGACTGGAAAATTATCTATTGAAATTCTGAAATGTGCGGATAGAATGAATTAAATGTTCAGTTTATATTAGCATTTTAATGAAAGTTATTACTTGCGAAACATCACTAATGATTATGGAGAAATATCACGGGGCGATTTTATAATCGTTATTGTAAACTCAATACCATATATAATGTATGTAATTGAATAATGTAATTTCGATACCGCAGATAGGAAGTTGAAACGAAATCGAAGGAGTTTCATATACAATTGCAAATTTATTTCTAAGAGAAATATATTCCTGCTGTGTAATTTTATCTCCAGCATTTATTTATGCAAGTCTGTGTATAAGAACAACAGCTATAATAAAGTGTATTCGAGTCCCTAATGATAGTAGTTTGTCTGCTTTGTATGTAGAATGAGAAAATATTCATATCAATTATTAACACTCAGTCAAGCTGTGAAGAAGTCTGGATAGACATACAACAAAGAGCTATTATTGTATGATAGGCTATCAAAACAAAAATACTTAAACACACATTTTACCCCACCACAAACACGTAAGTATACTTGTATTTATTTTCGTGCCTGCTTTCACACATATGCGTATAGACACATATATATGCATCAGTGTGTATATATATATATATATATATATATATATATATATATATATATATATATATATATATATATGTATATATGTATATGTATATATGTATATAAGTGTGTATATGTGTACATATATGTTTATATATGTTTATATATGTTTATATACATGTATGTGTATATAGGTATATATCTACACATATATGCATATATATATATATATATATATATATATTATATATATATATATTATATATATATATATATATATATATATATATATATATATATATATATAATATATAATATATATATATATACACGCACACATGAATTCATACAGACACAATACATGCATACAGATGCGGAACGATGTTGCTCTTTTATAAAACAAAATCTGAGACATATATTCTATTAAGTCATATCCGACAGCATAGCACAGAAGCTTTGCGTTTGTAGCGGTCCAACTCATAATTATTATATTCTTCATTACAAAATAATCCGAGACACTATAATCTATGAATAGTTGTGTAGAACCTGATATCAATGCAATAGTTTGAATATCTGCAAATCTTTAATGAATTCTCTAAAGTAGCATTCCTGAGAGGAATGATAGAAATAAATGTTTGATGCGGAGATAACATGAGTTTGGAATCCAATGGGAATCGCCGGATGTGGTATGCAAATTGTAGAAAATGGCAGAGGAAACAGGGAAAGTAACTATCATGCTTGTGGATCAATGTTTACAAATAGTTAAATGTGAGGATTTGCTAATCAGCCGAATGGCTTTCCATGCAAAATAATCTTGGAAGTTTATGGGATTAACAATACGACTAACCTTCTATCTTATCAATCCGTGTACGGCAGTTATAACGGTCAATAATCATTCGTAGTCTCTAATCTCTACAAAGTTATTTTTTTTAATTACCACATATCAAGTTTTTATCGTTTTCTACTATATATGAGAAGAATAAATTACAGATAGAACATGGTGAAATTTGAATTTGCACTTGTATTAAATTTTTAGACTTCCTACTATTCCCTACCAAACATGTGGTGCAAGAATGTTTACCGTTTTGTGCATATCTTGATTCAATGGAGTGACTAAACTTATGATAACATTAAAAGTTGTTTTAGAGTGTTTCCATCAATAGGCAAAACACTGGGGAGCTGGCATGCATCAAAACGATCATGCATAGTTTGCACCTGGGTGTATATGATATGAAGACGCTGTTAAAGTGGCGTGTGTCCGGTCGATCAAGCACGGAAATTGAGGAATTATATATTTCTAAACTCATTAACTCTCATCAGTAAGGCAGAATAATATTTCGGAAAAAAAGTTTTTACCTTTTACCATAAAACAAGAATCTTTCAGGGTTCGAAAGCGTTTCTTTTACCGAATAATTCTGCTAAGTAATCCCTAACTCAGTTACAAGAAATGTCCGGCAACTAGGCAACCTCAAATGTTAAGGAAGAATGAAGAGTATTATCATCTGCATTGGTGTCTATGTATTTCGACGTGTTAAAAATGGCGTTATATACAATTATGTTGATAGAATATCATGAACAGATCCAGTTCGTATAGGCGGAGAGAGTGCTAGGACGTCGGTAATCTTCAGAGTACTAGTGAAGTAGACCTCCGGAAGGAAACTGTATGTATTGAGTAAGGAAGACTACGTGCAGTGTCCTAAATCTCCAGCGGCATACCGTTGTCTGCAAGCTGTTCATCTGACCAACGTAGCCACAATGGATAGAATATAATAGAATGGATTCCGCACTTACTGTTCTATGTTGTGTTGTGTCTGGTCACATTGCTTCAGGTTACATATCACTATTTTATCAATATCGGATGGAAATAGACTAACTTTTCATGATTACATATACCGTATTTGTAGCCGATTATTGCCGCTCGTAGAAA
>NC_042997.1:6296754-6311754 GCF_006345805.1 Octopus sinensis | reverse complement strand
GGTACTGCACTTTAGTCGCAGGATCTATGTAAGTAATTCGTCGGTGCAAGATTTGTATTTTGTAAATGATTGATGGGGAAGAGAGGTAGTACTGTAAGCTTTATTATAAGCACGACGATTATTACACTTCTCAATAATGGGTGGGAGCGATATAATGGAACAGAATGCACCCCATTGTGCAAATGGAAATCATCAGGTTACACAATACGTTACAGTATTTTAATATATGTATTTCGCTTCCCATTAAATACTGCCACACAGTAGCGAGTAGTGCAATTGTAAGTCGAAACGATCGTTGTGGTAAATATAGTTTAGTGTACACTATCTTCGCTCTCAATTATTGCATATATAATAAGGATTTGTTTAAGTTTGAAGATAGTCCTGAAATAAATAATTTTGCAATTGAAGTCAGGGAAATACAATTCACTTTTCCCTGGTGATATCCGGCAGTGGATCGTTTATTACATCTGTAGAAGCGAAAATATTGATGGTTCAAACATAGTGTCGGACGGAGACATATGTAGGATTTTTTCGGATATTTTTTGGTTGTTTAGTTTATCTGGTTCCTTTTGTATTTATTCTTATAGGTATCTCTTTTAATTCTTTTGTTTGCATCGCTTTTCTATTGTGATACAAATAAAAAGAACCATGCATCATGTATTACATTCTTTTCTTCTCTATTTTCTTTCATTAAATTTATAATTTATAATTTGTGTATATATATATATGTATTTATGAATGTATGTATGTATGTAGTTTTGGGGATTAATAAATATGTGGATGTTCTACTTCATATTATGAAAAAAATAACATAACGCGTAAAACTAAAGTTAAACTCGTGGTAACTATATGCACATGAAGAAATAATACAAGATATAACCAGTTCAGCAGCAGGGTATAAAATATACTTCCTTAATTATCTGCTGCTTAAAATAAATTATCATAATGAAAGAAGTACACGTGTTTCAGTATTGGAACATTATAATATAAGTTATAAATTATAAATAATAAATTACAAAAATAAATTAATTTAAATATATCAAAATATAAAGCCAAGTATAGAATGTCAAATATAATGTGTATAATGATACATTAGAATAAATATGTCTGTGGTTAAATGTGGAATATGCAAAAAATAAAGATACATATCCTCTTTAATAGAATCAGGATTTCATTCAAAATTGCTATTTGAGGCAGTGAAAATGGCAGAGCACTATGGGAATTTACAGGTGATTAGTTCTATGAACGGTAATTACACTATGCATAGTTTAAATTAAATTATCTTCTATTATTATCTTCTATCCAAATATGTTTAATTTGTGACAATATAATGTTTCGTAATATTTATATTAATTTATTTATTTTATTATTTATATAATATATTCAACTACAATAGAGATCAAGTGTGTGTGGTGATTACTGGAAGTAAAATTACTGTGATGTCTACATTTAACACCTCTTTCAAAGTATCTATTTAGTACTTTTTCTCTAGAGTGTATTCATTTCATAAATTGTCTTATACTTAATAAACACATTTTTATTCCTAGTACTATAAGAGTGGACTCTACCTATTATTCTCCCACTAAGTGTGTAATCTTTTTTTGTAGATTTCAATTCCCATATATATTTACGTAAATTTGTGAACTTACTTAAATTAGGACTTTTGAATATCTGGCCGTGCTGGGAGAAACTCTCTTAAATTTCATTAGCCGTAGATCCTATATAACCCTTATTTATATATTTTCTTATTTTTCTTAGAGCTTACTATATATTTATAAATTACATTATCATTATTACAGTTATTATAGAACTTATATTTTGTCTTATTACGACATGTACATTTATCAATTCGTCGATTAAGACTTCCACCAAGATCGGTTATATTATGGCAAGAGCTATTATAAAATTTATTTAATTTCTCATTATTTATAGAGGAAATTATAATACTAACATTCCTCGATGTTGAGTAGTCCATTGTTATGGTTTTATTAGAAAATATATTTGAATAAATGTTGTCCTTTTTAAAATACACTTTTACAATTTTTAGTGTCTCCTTAATGATATTAGTCATCACTTGAACCCCCTATGGAATAATTAAGCATATTGTATCCTTTTGATAGTTTTTTTTTCACATTATCATTATTGGACATTACCGGTATTGACGTGTTATTCTTAGGTGTATTTTATCTCCGCTTGTATAATTTCCTATGTTTTTCATTATTGGTCATTCTCAAATATGACTATAATTATTGTAATCATTAATAATATTTGCATTGTATTTTCTGTATTTATATTCTTATTATTATTCATATTTTTGCTGTTAGAGTTATAAGGAGTACCTGCTATATTATTAAGGTGTTCATAATAATAAAATTAGTTCATATTAGTTATATCCTGCTTCTTTTAATGACTTAATATATGGGGCATGTTTATTAAAATTGTCATAATGAGAGGATAGCATAGATATTATTTTACCTAAACATTTCGATTAAAGCTTCTTTAACTGATCTTAGATGGTTACTTAAAGAACTAATGTACGTTACATTTTCATTCAACTTATGGAATAGATATATCTTATGAGTGGCAAGATTAAGGTTGACATCTAAGTAATTTACTGCATTGTGTTCTTTCTATATAGAAACCCTAGGCCCTAATATTTAAAGTATCTCCCATCACTACCAATCTTTCTAAAATCCTAATTTAAGTAAGTCCAAATGTTCAAGTAAATATACCTGGGAATTGAAATCTAGAAAAAAGAGATTGCACACTTTGTTGGAGTATAATATGTAGAGCCCACTCTTACGATATTGCGAATAAAATGTGTTTAGTGTTTATAACAGAATTTATGAAACTACCACAGGCTAGAAATGAATTCCTCAACACATACGGAAAGAGGAGTGAAATGTAAACAGCAGAGTAATTTTACTTTCAGCAGAAGAAAATACTGAACCCCCAACCTAGATTCTAATCACCACACACTCTTGATCTCTACAGCAGTTGAATATATTATGTAAATAATCAAATAAATATATAATTTAAATAATAAGAAACATCATATTGTCACAAGGTAAATATATCCCTCAACATATTTGGATAAAAGATAATAAGAGGAGATAATTTAATTTAAACTCTGCATAGTGTAATTACCGTCCTTGGAACTAATCACATATAATATCCCATGCTGCTCTGCTATTTTCACTTCCTCTAATCCCCATTTTGAATGACATACTGATTATATCAAAAAGGATATGTTTCTTTATTTTTCACATTATATTCAACATTTGACCATAGACACATTTATTTTGATGTATCATTTTATATTCTATTCTTCACAGTGTATACATGATTTTAGAAATTTGATATATGTAAGATAATTTATATTAATTCTTAATTTTGTAAAGGTTAATTTTTTAATGATTAATTTAACGCTTAATTTTAAGGTGATTTAAAATTAGGTGAAGAATATTTTGAAAAAGTACCGGAAGATATGTCAGTAGAATTTTGAATCTCATATATTACACACACACACACACACACAGATATATATATATATATATATATTATATATATATATATGTGTGTGTGTGTGTGTGTGTGTGTATGTATGTATGTATACTTCTAATATAAGATAATTTCATTTTAAATATTCATCATGTAGCCTGCATTTTAGAATAGCTTTAAAGTTGAAAATGTTAAACAATTATAAATAAGGGTAAAAGAAAAAAAAATGCTATGCCAATATGCTGAGAAATATGTGTACACATAAGAACCCCAGTTACATCCTTCTGGGCTTTGGTTTGCAAGATTCTTTATGTGAGTTCGTCTGTTGAAAAACGTAAATGAAATGTGAAAATTTTACCGGTGAGTATGTTAAATTATAAAGCACTAATAGAAAATGATTCTCCCCAGACACAACCGTATATATATATATATATTATATATATATATATATTATATATATATATATATATATATATCTGTGTGTGTGTGTGTGTGTGTGTGTGTGTGTGAGTGTGTGTGTGTGTGTGAGTGTGTGTGTGTGTGTGTGTGTGTGTGTGTGTGTGTGTGTGTTTGCCTCTTTGTGCCTGTCTGTCTGACTGCGTCTGTTTCTTTGTATAAAACGCGTCTCGTGTGCTGTGGCATACCTGTCTGGTTCATTGCTCATATTTTATCCTATTTCAAAACCTGAATGCTGGTACATCTGAGAAGACGAGAAAAAATTGATGAAGGCTGATACAAAAGTTGGTCGAGAAAAGAGGGGGAATAAAATGAACCAGAAAGGGGGCAACTGAAAGAATATCAGGGGTTGCGTCCACTTTGTCCTGAGAAAACATAAATCATATAGCTGGAATCGAATAATTGAATGGTGAGGTGGCCAAATCTGCGAGATTACCATTGAATCTGGAGGGGGTGGTGCGTCTATTTCGACAAATGAAATTTGAACATATCTTTGCATAAGTAGAAAATTCCGTTTGTGGAAAGAAGTAATGTTATAGAAATCTTGCATCTAAAAATATGAGCCACCTTTAAGTTACGTTTAACTTGCTTCATTTTACTTTGGCCTAAATGTCTCTACTATTTTCCACTAGCAGAAACGTTAGCACGCCGGGCAAAATTCTTAGAAGTATTTCGTCCGTCTTACGTTCTGAGTTCAAATTCCGCCGAGATCAACTTTGCCCTTCATCCTTTCGGGTTCGATGCAATAAGTAACAGTTGCGCACTGCGGTTGATGTAATCGACATATCCGCTCCCCGCAAATTCCAGGCCTTGTGCCTATAGTAGAAATGATTATTATACTGACACTTGTGCCTTAACACAACACACTGCAACTTTTGACAACTATTGTACCTCGTACAAAATAAAAAAATTAAAATAAAAAATATCCCTAATATGAAACCAAGCAATTTCCATAGCTGGTATGTTTTCGAATTTTGTATTAGTATAGATATAGATATGATCATTCTCGCTTTTAGACTTCTTATTTCAGGTTGCAATATCAAATAAATATTATATCTATTTCAAAATAGATATGGTCTGCAATTTAAAGAACGTATTGTACGATTTCTTGCGGTTTCTAATGTAATATAAAAGTTCCCTTAGAAGTTGTATATATCACACTATATCTCAAATGTTGCTCTGCTAAAATCTAAGCCGAACATATCACAAGTTGTGTTATTAGATAATTGGTATTATATAGCGAGGACATAACTTCAAGCCAGTATGAAATATTTTTGCTATACGCCGAAACAAACCATTTATATGTTTTTCTAATATAGATCCGATGCATGAGATAGAGAAGGATAGGGTGGTCATAGTCTATGGTATCTTACGGTGGGCACTACAAGGGAGAATGTCATGAATTAGAGAATATACGAAAAACCTGGGAAGTTCCCGAGATTGCATGGTATACATTTAAACATGTCTGGTGATGAATTTATTTTAAGACGTTCTTAAAATGTATGTCGTCGTACAGAGCTTCATTATGACTATGATGACGATGACGACGACGAAGACGACGATGACAACGACGACGAAGATGATGATTATGATGATGATGACGACGACGATGATGATGATGATGATGAAGATCAGGATGGTGATGATAACGACGACGATGATGATGATGATGATGATGAAGATCAGGATGATGATGTTGACGACGACCGTCACCACCACGACAACGCCAACGGCTACTTCGCCGATGGCTGATGGTGATGAAGTTCGTGATAATGATGATTCTAGTGGCGGTGGTGGCTATAATTGTGGTGATAACTTTAAAAACGATGATAAGAAAGTTATTGACAAAAGCAATGATGATGTTTATGATGATGACGATGAGAATGACGACGACGACGACGATGATGATGATGATGGTGATGATGATCATAATGATTATGTTGAAACTGTTAAAGCTGTTAGTGCTATAACTAACGTCAATGAAGCTGGTGGTGTAGATGATTATAGTGATGAAAAAGATATTGTTGGTGGTGGGAGTGAGGAACCTCATTCACATTATCATAATCGTTGTTACTGTTATTGCTCTTGTTGTCATCAATATCTGCATAATCATAAAGTCATTTATAAACAATTACTTTTTTTTAACATTCCTATCGCAACTATCATAATTATTAGCAGTCTATCTTAAATCGCAGTTGCACTATAACCATTAATACTGTCACTTGGTGTTTAATTTGTTGCACAAATAACATTTAGAATGTTAACTTTCGTCATCAGCATCTTTATCAATGAGGAACATCATTAGAGGACCTTAAATCACTCTCACCTGTATCTTCTCCTCCCCCATCACCGAATTCATCATTACAAAATTCCTGGTCGTCATCCATTTAAAATATGTCCTTGATTTCAATGCAGAAATCAGCAGAATTGAAATTGTAACAATTATCATTGTTGCTGTGTACATCAATTGTGTATAAAAGAAATTACAAATATCCTCTATTCAATTATTACATATTATGTATTAGTTTATAAAGACGGCTGTTGCTATTGTTTTTTTTTTTTTGAAATCATCCTCGTCGTCTTCATTATCATCATCATTATTATTAAAATGCTTTGCGCTATTTCGTCCGTCTTCATGCTCTGAGTTCAAATTCCACCAAGGTCGACTTTGCTTATCATTCTTTTCGGGATCGATAAAATACGTATCAATTGAGAACTAGGGTCAATATAATCGACTCTACCACTACCACGAAACTACTGTCCTTGTGCCAAAACTTTAAAATCATTATTATAATTATTTCCATTTCACATAGCTCACGATTACACATGCTCTGGCTAAATCTATAACAGCGAGGAACCGCTAATTGTCAAGGGTCTCACAGTTTCTTATATAGTAATTAACATTAATCTTCTAATCTCAAAATCCTCGCTGTTCATAATACTTTGCTTCCTGATCCTATTCTCTCTCTTTAGGAATTCCGGTTTCACCATCGAATTTCTTAAACCTGGTTGTTACGACTACAACGATGCCAGTTTCGTTATTGCCCACATTTGTGCAGTGACATTTTTAGTGGCTTCTATTTATCATATTATTATTTTCTCTAGCTGAGTTTGGGATGTAAGAACTCGTTTATCTAATGTTTTATATTCTTGAATACAGTTTGATAAAATGCACTGTTATACCCTTGACTCAAGAGTGTGCATATCTTTGATGAATCATTGGTATATGGTCGATTTTGTTCACTAGCGATGTGGTTAAATGAATGCAATGTGGTTTAAGCCCTGATAATAAAATGTCTTCTGATTTAAATGAGTCACGATGAATATCATTAAGAAAATACAAAGGCAAGTTAAAGTCGACTGCACTGCAACTTTTATTTTCGACGCTAAAGTGAAACGCAAGTAAAACGGTAATTAGCTTTAAAATGTTATTCAAAGTTGAAGATAATTGTTAGAAATAAACGCAAAACATAGCGTCAAAATTCTGGTTACAAATCTTTCATTGCTAAAGCTGCAAAGAGGTATAAACTGCTTTCGTGTCGAAGACTAAAACTCGCTTGCAACAAACACACATCCCTAAGAAATTAGCTGTAAATAAGGGGCCATTAAATAGACGATGTTGGGATGTTTCGCTAATCTATCTTGCAAATGCCAAAATCGATATACAAAAGCAAAGGCTCACAATGTGGATAGCTAAAGGTAATGAGTGAGCATGCATCTTCTACAGATCTGTTAGTGGTCCAATCTGATTATGTGCGGCTGATTTTTGTTTAGTAATGATAGTTTTGGGTCCAGTTCGATGTACTTTATTTTCTTACTTTTTCTCAATCTGATCTGTCAAGAGAATTTGTTTCCTTAGCTGTTTTGTTAGTTTGGTTCTGTTGCAGACCTATGTCCCTCTATGTCATGGAATCATATTCTTGCAGACGTGTTTATATGGGATATGCCTTCGACAGATCCTGATTAGCTCTTTGTACAGAATATTAATTCACTCATTAGCACTGGCTTTGCCGTCATACTGAGTAACGTGTTTTCAGGATTTTCAGTTTCGATTTCCTTCCACTTGGAGTTTTTAAAATTCAGATTCGTAAAGAGTGAATCATATCTGATGTTATTTGCATGTGTTGCATTCTTTGGACGATATACAGATAGATGTAAAATGTTGTAGTCGGAAATGGCTGTTGGAGTGACTTCGACATTGTGAATGAAATCTCTGTTGGTGATAAAGATTAGGTCGAATATCTTATTTTCCCTTATTCAGGTGGGTATGCGAAAGTTTATAGTGCTGTGTTTCTTATGCTAGATAGATAGATAGATATATAGATAGACTGATGGATTGATAGATAGACTGATGGATAGATAGATAGATAGATATATAGATAGATAGATAGATAGATAGATAGATAGATAGATAGATAGATAGATAGATAGATAGATAGATAGATAGATAGATAGATAGATACTGCTCATTGCTCTTATGTCTCTGGGCACGTTGATGACATCAGCATGACCAGTAGCAAATATACTGTCAGTTTTTGACTCTTTTTTAATTTTGATGTTGGGCGTTTTGCACCTGAAAATACAAATATTATTAAATTCTTCCCTTTCGTTCGGTATAAATCTCGATATCTTCACTATCTAGATATTTGACTTCTTTAACATGCTGAAAAACGCCCCGTTTTTGCATATAAATAAGTGTGGGGGGTGTTTATGTGTGAGTGTACACGCGCGCACCCGTTTGTGTGTTTTTATCGCGTGTGAAATGGAAAAATGAATATCGCGCATTTATATTATTAGTTACAATTGCTTCTCTACCATTGTACTTCTTAAAACTTAGCATGTAACCGATTCCAAATGAAAATATGTACAATATTTTCCATTGAGTATTCTGAAGAAGAACTTTCTCAGTAGAACATCAACACGTGCACTCTGGTATTGTGCCAAAACAAATATATCAAAAATATAAAAATGTGCCAATTTCATTATTCATGTTATTATTTGCATTCTATGATATTGCTCGAAATATTTACACACTGATTTTACCTGGAGTTGCCAAACTGAAGATATTTAGTTATCGCAAGGCTCCCATAAGAATGCGCTGATAGCTGTGTGTCTGTCTGAGTCTATCTGTGTATTCATAAAGCATTTCTCAGCAGGAACTCAGCTATCAGCGCATTCTTATGGGAGCCTTGAGATAACTAAATGTCTTCACCTTTTCTTTCTCTCAACCTCTCACTTCTATTCTAGCCTTACTACTTACTCCTTTTCTCTCTCACACCCTCTTGTATCACTAGCCTTTCTCCTTCCCCTTCAGAGAATTTGTGACTGGTCACCTAAGGGACCAATGTAAGAAAGGAAAGTAGACAGAGGGAAACTGGCCACTGGTCACCTGACAGCAGCAGGCAGGGGGGAAGGCAGCAGGGAGAGGGAGCGACAGGGAAAAGAGGAAAGGGGATGAAGGGGAAGGAGAAAGGCTAGTGATACAAGAGGGTGTGAGAGAGAAAAGGAGTAAGTAGTAAGGTTAGAATTAGAAATGAGAGGTTAAGAGAAAGAAAAGGTGAAAGAAGGAAAGTGAGATTCAGACGGGTATATAATATAATCTATATATATATAAAACTGTAGTTGTGTGTCTGTCTCCTACGATTTAGATTCCTAACTCCTCCCACATTTTGCGGTGCAGTTTAACCAAATTCGGGTATCTTATAGTCGTGATTAAAATCAAGCCCGTCTGGCTATTAGCGCGCGTCTACGATGAGTCTACGATTTTAAAAATAATTTAACATTATTTTTTATTCCATTTTAATGCATAATTTTTCGTGTGTCGATGGCGGCGGAGTTGGCGTCCACGCTCAAACACCTGCACCTGTGTTTGCTTCTCCCCTTTCTTCTCTCCCTCGTGAAGCTCTGGGGAAGGGAGTTTAAGGAAATCAACGTCGTAATGCGTTGTGAAGGAGACCAGCGTTCTTTTAGAACAACGACTTCATGGCTTGAAGACACCAAAACAGAAATGGCTAAGAAAGCCCGAATTGGCACCTATAAAGGAAGTAACTCTCTAAAAATGCTTATATAGTTATTTCCCTTACAAACCCGAGCAACGCCGGGCGATACTGCTAGTTGTTAATAAAAATCCGGTGAGTTGCGTTCCATTATTTGATAAATGGAATATGTATAAACAAACGATGAAACATATACGGAATGTAAAACCAAACGGGAGACAAACACCAGGTCCGTAATTTCTTCATCAGATATCGACCAATTGGTACTGTTCAGTTACGCATTTTGAACGATAAGACTGAGTACCTCCAAATTTGCTTTTTACTGATGATGTATATATGTAAGTATATATATATATAAAAGGGTATGTTCTTATTTTCAGTGTTTCCAAATCCAAACCAAGGAATTTCTGAGCTGATGATAGAAGTGTTGTTTTTGACTAATCTTGAAACGTACGTTCTCAAATAACCTTAGCATTTGATTTTTCGATGTCCTTACCCCCAAACTTTTGTGAGTTGAATTAAGCAAACACTATATATGAGAGAGATTTTCTTTAAGTATTAGAAATAGCTTTAAAAAAGTTTTTTAGCTGCTATTTCTAATGAGTTCAGTATGCGGCAAAGTAATTTATTTTACTAAGCCCTTTTATATAATATATATATATATATGTATATATGCATGTATGTATGATACAGTTCTAGGATGAGAACTTACAATGGATTAGATATAATTTCCGACGGCCTCTTCTTAAAATTTTCGGAATTCAGACTTGTAATATAACGCGATAAGAAATATTTATACGTTAAACAGTCCAGTGTTTCATCACCCTCATCTAAATAAAATTAAAGCGCTCTGCAATATATATGTATACCTATCTATCTATCTACATATCTACCTATCTATATATATATATCTATCTATGTATATACATATATATGTATGTATATATATATATATATATATATAATATATATATATATATATATATATATATGTGTGTATATATATGTATGTATATATATATGTATATATATGTATATGTATATATATATATATATATTATATATATTTATACGTGAACGCACATACGCATATACATACGGATGTATTTATATACATACATGTACATACATAACTAGACACGTATATACAGACGCAAACACACACATACATGCAAGTCGAAAATTAACAATAAGAATTAACGAATGTCATAAGGACATACAGTTCTAATCATCTTGACGCTCGGTGTAAGATGAAAAAAAAAAAGAAGGGTGGTGAATAAATTTTCGAACACTGTTCATCGTCAGTAAATGGAGGAAAGAAAAATCCAAGCAAGGATAAATAAAATGTCCAAGAAAAGCACGTGTGAGATTACATGGTTGAAGTGACTGGGTCTCTATGTAGGTATGCAAACATAAATATATATATACTTCTATAGTTTCTATACTATTCAGAGTGCATAATGTCATTTGAACCACATATACGAGACTGCTTCCATGCATTGATGTTGAAACTGAAATTCATAGTAACCCACAACCAATATCGAATATTTTGCTTCACTTTCAGAATTACTACTTTGCTATGAGAGTAGTTAAAGTCATATACCGATGAGATAGATCAGTGAGAAATTAAAGATTGACCACAAGAGAATGGAAACCGCAATATAGTAATGCACATTAAATGTACATTTGGATTGACACTCGACTAAAATGGTCCTCTTATTCAAAGTTATGGTGGTGTGTGGCGTAGGAGTAGTAGTGATAATAATAGCGATTGCTTAAATGATATTCAGCATGTTGATATTGGTAATACTTTGAAACATTCTTTTCAATCCCATTCATATCAATGCTCACTATTCGTTTTGAAGAAATGCACGGAACAAAGCCACTTATATTTACTATATGATACGGATAGAAATATGGGGCGTTTCATTAGAATTACATCGAAAGGAATTCTACTGTTACACGGTCCGTATATACATACATATGGACATACACGAAAATATATGTAAATGCATATATATACATATATACAAACACACACATATATGTGTATATAACAAGAGAGAAAGAGGCAGACAGAGAGAGAGAAAGAGAGAGAGAGAGAAATAAATAGACTAGTACATATACCGATAGATAGACAGTTACACTAATACACACACAGACATATGCAAATACACACACACACACACACATATATATATATATATATATATATATATATACTCATACAAACACATATACATATACATGCTTACGTCTATATTTCTATATTATGCTTTTTGATTCCGCTCAAAATTTTCTCCGCCCATTTTGCACTTACTCGCGTTATTAAAGAATAGTTTCACTGACATATACGGAAGCTGGTTTATACGAATATATTCATTCATTTATAGAGCAGCATGCATTAACATAAGTGCAAAGCACACATGTATAATTATATGTAAGTGTGAGTATGTGTTAGACAGTCATACGAACACACAAACACACAAGCATATCAACAATTGCATATATATGTGTGTGTGTGCGTATGGGTGGCCGTGTGTGTGTTATATATATATATATATATATATATATATATATATATATTATATATATATATATATTATATATGTATATATATATATATATATATATGTATATATATATATATATATATATATATGTGTATATATATATATATATATATGTATATATATATATATATATGTGTGTGTGTATATATATATATACACGCACTTACAACTATGCATATGTGTGTATATACATAAATATATATATACACACGCACACACAAAAGGGTAGAAGGAGGGACAGACAGAGAGGGGGAAGAGACAGAGAGAGATGGGGAAGTGTGAAAGATTGAGAGAGAGAATTATACTCAACGAATGTATGGCTTTTGTAACAGTATAAATGGTTGTCTGTGCACCGAATATTTTTCCTAATTTTTTAACTTCGTTCATGCTTTCTTTTCGGTTTTATTATATGCAGTCTGATTTTCGAACATATACGTACGTCAGTACGTCCAGCACATAACATAAATGGCAACGAAAGAGAACGATATATATCGATATATATATATATATATATATATATACTTATGAAAATGCGAGCATGTATACATATATTTACGCACTCATATATGGATATACGATGGCTAGAAAAGTGTAACATAATATACATATATATATATATATATATATATATATATATATATAAATATAAAGACATACGTAAATGTGTGTATGCATACATATGCACACTTATGTGTTCATACACATTTACATGTTATTATAGAAACCTGCGTGTATGTATGAATGTGTGCGTACGCGTATACCTGTATATTGTATCACATATATGTAATACGCAAATACATTCACTTTCAAGTACATACATATATATATAGACGCACGCACACACACACACACATGACTATATATATTTGCAAGTTCATGTATATGTGTAGGATTTATATCTCTGCGAGTGATAGCGTCATAAAGCATGCTTTTACAGACAGGAAACATTTGACTCACAAGAAATTTAAATCAAAACGCTGTGTTGCATTGTTATTTTTTGTTAAAATTTCTAAAGAGACATTCTCGGAAATATTCTTTCTTAGAATGATTAGTTTAGCTCAGACATTCCTATAGAAAGAGCAACTATATATAAATTTTCTTTATAACACCTTTCTGAAAACCCCACGATGAACTCTGCCGTAAAATCAAAGAAACTGTTCAGTGTTCCGACAATCTACTTCATATGTTTGCCTGGAGAAAACCTGTTAACTCATTTCCTGTGAAATCCCATTGAAAACACTTGATATATAACACTTTTGTATATAGTTAGTATACATATATTATATTAGTTTCCCAGAAACATTCGTTCCATCCCTCACCTCACATACACACGAACACTTGTTTAAACATTTTTCATGATTAGTTTTAACAAATCAGTCAAACTTATATTCTCCTTCGTTGTACAAGACATCTACCCAAAATATTATTAAGTTGCTAATGCTGTAGAAATCCTCTCATCTTGACTCGAATTCATGACACTCTATTTCCTACGCCGTTGTTGAACGAATTACCTTGTGCAATTAGAGAGCGAAAGTAAAAAGTGAAATCGCTATATCCGGAAGGAACGGAAGCCGTGATGAAACTTTCCAAACGAGATAATTGAATAGAGCATTTGGTTAAATCAGCGACTTGGTTGTTAGATTTGCCTTGTTGTAGGGACTCCTATGTTGCCCGTTTGTACCTTTCATTCAGAGATTTTGATACCCATGCAACGAGCCTTTGGATCTCACCCATCAAGTGAACTTGGCATGCGACAGGGTCATTAGAACAACCCATCTGTAGGATCAATTCCGTTGAAGAATGACGTGGTTCTTTGTGAACGAGCGGCTTCCCGTCGATTCTCATTCAGATAAATATATCTGCCAGCGCTAGTTAGATATACGAGGCCGACTTTGCTGTCCTTCAAAACGTGAAACATGTTACTGTGCAGTACTTTCTGTAATAAAACTAACACGTTCACAATGCAAATATCTCGACCAGCTTTGGTAGATTTGGAACCTTAATTCAAGGCGAAATAAAGCAGCCGTAAAAATGATCCTTCATTTTCTTACATGCCCATGAGTCGTCATATACCTGAAAGGAAGAATAGAGTTACTCAAAACACAACACACCCGGAATAACATAGTTTTCGTGATATTCAAATAACGTCAGAAAGAAACGAACAAATTTATCTCTCACACTAATACGTAACGATTTGACAATTGTTAAAACAGTTCAGATTATTGTTCTATGCAATTTCGACAACCAATGAGGAATATTAAAAGCGTGTGACAATACTGACAAAATCTTGTCAGATATCTAAGCCTATGTATACATACTCAAAGTTGCGAAACATGCAGATGCCTGCACTTATGACATATGTATAATATGTATATGTACTATCACACACCCCGTATATGCATATACCTATATATATATTATATATATATATATATATATATATATATATATATATATATATATATATATATATA